>NC_137208.1:10247978-10250478 GCF_960531495.2 Zeus faber
GCTCTTATCCTGCAAACTCATAAAGCAGCTGTTCCCCAACTCAGTCCCCCGAAACAACCCCTATCCGGCAGACTTTGGCTCCAACTCCGCTCTTGTGCACTTGCTTCAGTGAACGGGCACACATTCTCATGAATCTTAAATGAATCAGGGATGCAAGAGGGGATTTGGAGCTAAAACCTGCAGGATATGGCGCATTTTGAGGCCTGGGCTGGGAAATGCTATCGTAAACAACACAGTGTGAAGGGCACTCCCGGATAACTATCAAAAGTAAGACATATGGGTATCATATGGATATCCCCGGAGTGTCTTTGGGCTGCCTAGGCTAAATATTAAAGGGAAGCCTCCTTGCTCCGTGGCCTAGAATGCATCTGCGTCGTGTTCTTTATCGGATTGTTCTCAAAGCAGTGCTTTGCGCAGGCAACTTCCGGCTTCCAGCGAGCCGAGAGCCCTTTGTTGTGGCTCTGCGGCGAGGGTCTTTGAGCTCGGTCTGAGCTGTGCGATCCTCGTCCGTGATGATATCAGCTCTCTATCCACGTAACTCCGCCAAAACACTGCCCAGTTGTCGTGGTTACTGTGGCCCTGGCACATTGTGGTGAAGTTTTGAACCCGCTCAGACCACCCACCCACCTGTCACCGTCGACGACCGGGCGGAAGTGTTTCTACTTTTTCTGCTTTTCCGGAAGTTTCCTTTGTGCCGTTCTCTCCTCAGATGTGGCTTTCAATATCTCGGCAGTTTACAGCTTAGCGAACAAGTTTCTATTTCGAGAGAGGACGTGCTAAGTGGCCCGTTTCCGTTCCTTCCGAGCCATAAAGGACATTATGATAATGTGATGGCGCGGCTTTGCTTTGAAGTGCCCCCTTTATTCCCCTGCAGTGAAACGCGTTTGGGTTCACCTCTGACCGCTTCTATTATCAGACCGACAGAGCTCTACGCAAAATATGAAATGACAAATTTAGCCCGCGTGAGCCCACCTCCGTCCTGGTCACCCGAGACTTACCCGGAATCTCTGGGTTTTAACTCGCATACAGTGCTGTAATTTAGACTCTTTGGCGCTGACTCCTCGCTGATCTGAGCTCGACGCTCCAAAACTCTGAAAGTCACAGGAAAAAAAACAAAAAAAAACAAGATTCTTGAAACACCGATATCGAGGTTGGGGAAGGACTGGAAGTCCTCAACATCATCAAACAATGGTGGGACTCCCACACGGTTCAGGGAATAAAGTGACGTTATGGTCAAAGAACCTCCATCATGAAGAGACTCCGGGTGAAGGTGGGGAGTCCATTCTCTGTTTGATAACACACACACACACACACACACACACACACACACATTTTTCATGGGAACTACATGTGTGACCTCTAAAGTTATGAATGTGGTGCAGCATACAGTATAACCACTGAGTCACTCTGCTGCTGTCTTCCATATCAGGGGAAACCATATCAAATACCATCATGGAGACCATTTGTGAAGGCAAAACTGTCTTAGGGGCATTACCATTATGTCTCAAAACCCATGCCTTTGCCACATCTTATAGTTGGACAGTTATCAGTCACTATATACAAGTGTAAAATAAAAGAGGTAGACCATAAAGGTTGTAAAAGAAAATACATTTTCGCCTTGAAGACTTAAAATGGAAATCCTTAGGTTTATATAGTATTCCATTAAAAAAAAAAAATAATAATCTAATATCGATTTGAAGAAACAGCCATTCAATGCATTTCCGTCATCCGCGTGCTCGTGCGTTGCTTCCAGAGGTCTTGAGGTTTTGAGGTTAATTAAATTGCGAGACTCGTAGTGTAATCCACAAAGCACAGACGATGTTGCGCATTGCCGCCTTAAATCTGGGAGAATATAATGGAATGACAGTACGAATACACGGAGGAAGGAAGGAAGGAAGGAAGGAAGGGCCCCAAAGTTGGCGGAGAGAGCGGTGACGTCACTGCCGAGAGGTCATCCTCGGAGGCGGGCGAAGACAGCGGTGACCTCATCAGAAAGGGACAGGACGGACGGGGAAAAAAGGGGGGCTGAGTGTTATCTGGGGGGCCGTATCTGGATCTGCTCCGATGCCCTTGACTGAACCACTATGGTCCTTGTACCTGCATGACTGGTGATAAGGAAGATGACGCATCTGTGCCCCCCCCCCCCCCCCCCAGCCTTAGCGGGGACGACCATTCGTCATGCAGACCGGGAAGGGGGACAAGGTATTAAAGCTGTCATCGGACTTGTTTTGCGCCGGCGCCAGTGTTGTTGCCATTGTTATTTATTTAGAGTCGTTCTCATTCAGAAGAACTGCCTGGCTGTTGTTTTTTTCTTTTCTCTTCTGTTTTTTTTGTTTTGTTTTGTTTTTAACAAGGAAGTGAAATAACAGAGGAGGGCGATGATGTCTAAAAATTCTCCCCAACGCCGGGAAAAAACTCAACCATCCATTTTTTTCCGTTCGACAAAAGTTGACTGTTACCATGTTATTAAGGAGTGAATATGTACCTTCTACAGTTATGT
>NC_137208.1:10255478-10287978 GCF_960531495.2 Zeus faber
AAGATTTTTTTTCTTTTTTTTGGGGGGGGGGGTTCCTCCATGTTTGGTTGAAGATTGGCTGGGACAACAAAGAGATGACTCTGAGTGTTGTCTCCTATTTCCTCGTAGCACCATGGGTGTCCTGGCATGGTGGCAGGCTTCCAGTATCTGTGTGTGTGTGTGTGTGTGTGTGTGTGTGTGTGTGTGTGTGTGCGTGTGCGTGCTTGCGTGTCTCAGCATACCCGTTTACCGTTTACTGCTCAGTATGTGTGTCAGTCAGCACATTAGAGCTTATGGTTGATCACAGCGGCAGTTAAAGCAGCATCTGGCGACGCCTATACAGTCCTCATCCCACCTGCAGACACCTGCACTCTGTGAACACCAGCACTCAGGGAAGGAAAGGAGGGATGGGATGGAGAGAGGGAGGGAGCGAGGAAGACGAAGGAGATGAAGGAAGGAAGGAAAATGGAAGCATGTATATTCCCGATCCCACTGCCAGACACCTGCAGTCTGTGAACACCAGCACTTCAGGAAGGAGGAAGGGAGGAATAGAGGGAGGGAGGGAGGAATGGGGGAAGGAAACGAGGAATGAAGGACGGAAGAGAGAATGGAAGAAAGAAAGAGGTGAGGGAATGAAGGAACGAGAGGGGGAGGAAGGAAGAGGCAGCGGGTGGGGGAGGACAGAAGGGAGAAAGAGAGCGGGAGGAAGGAAGATATGAAGGGAATGAGGGAGGAAGGAAGGAAGGCAGGAAGGAAGGAAGGGAGGAGAAAGGGAGGAAAGGGGAAGGAAATAAGGAAATGACAGAGGAAGGAGGGAAGAGGGAGGAAGGAAGGATGAGACAAAGAGGAAGAAGGGAAGGAAGGAAGAAGGGAGGTAGGGAGGGAGGAAAGAAAGCAAGCAAGAAAGAAAGAAAGAAAGAAAGACAGAGGCAGAGAGGGAGTGGGTGAGGAAAGGAGAAGGACGGAAGAGAGAGGGGGAGAAGGGAAGGAAGATATGAAGGACATGGGGGAGGGGGGAGGGAAGAGGGAAAGAGGGAGGGCGGAGGAAGGAAGAAGGGAGAGAGGTAGGAGGGAAGGAAAGGATGGGAGGTATGGGGAGGAAAGAAAGAAAGAAAGAAAGAAAGAAATAATTCCTTTGCTTTCTTTCCTTCAGAGGGGGAGCGAGGGAAAGAAAGAGAGAAAGAGAGAGAGAGAGACAGAGAGAGAGAGGGAGAGAGAGTAGAGAGAGAGGTAGGGAGAAAGAGAGGGAGAGGCAGAGGGAGGGAGAGCCAGAGAGAGACAGGGAGACAGAGAGAGAGAGAGAGAGGGAGAGAGAGAGAGAGAGAGAGAGAGAGAGAGAGAGAGAGAGAGAGAGAGAGAGAGAGAGAGAGAGGGAGGGAGAGAGAGACAGGGAGACAGAGAGAGGGGGGGGGGGGGGAGCTACGTGTTTCTGGCAGTCAGTGTAAAGTGTGTCAGTGTGACTTTGTGCTGAGGGGATTCCGTTAATCCAGAGAGAGATCCCTCCACAAACCCTCTCCCTCCTTTCATTTCCCTCACTCCTCCTTTTACTCTAAACCTCTTAATTCCCACACACAGACACACACACACACACACAGATACACACACACACACACACACACACACACACACACACACACACGCACACACACACCCACACTGTCCTCTGGCACATCACGGCAGCTTTCCCATTATCATTTCTTAACAGATTGACTCGCTGTGCTGCTCGGACCCTCGAATAATTCCAAAGAAAAAAAAAAAAAAACGTTTTTGATTTTTCGCCGCCTCGCCGTCGCACACGGGAAGCCGAGTGTCTGTCTTACTTTCACGGGCTCAGGAAATCAATCCGTCTCCTTTTGTGTTTTCATCCCCCTCTCTCCCTCTCTCCCTCTCTCCCTCTCTCCCTCTCTCTCTCTCTCTCGCCCACCTCTCCCTGAACCCTTCCGCGGTGGGGCGTCCCTTTACTCCGCTGATGCGTTTTCGGAACGCAGCGCTCCCGCGTATACGGGTCGACCGGGCAAACGAGGAGGCGGAGGTAAAGGAGAAACGGCCGTTGCTTTAAAAAGCTGTTCCTCCATCAGAAACACCCCCCCCCCCCTAATAAAACCCCCAAAACTTACGGATTGCCCCTTTAAACGCAGCGGCGGCCTTCCCCCCACCCTGAATGAATAGGCGGGCGGCGCGATTGAAGGAACAACAGTTCAATTGTGCACCTTTCATTTTGAACAAGTCGCAGAGTGTTCTCCGGGGGAAGGGGGGGTGGGGGGGTGGGCTCTGGCACTCGGCGTGTTCCTACCCAGAATTCCCTATCTCTGTCCACACAGCCGGACCGCGACCGCAGGCGTCCGGGCAGCGCCTGACCCCGGCTGCCCGCCGGCCGTCGGGAGATTTATGGCTCTCGTCAGTTGGTTCTTGTTCCACTCCTCCCTTTTTTTTTTTTGTTGTTGACGTGTGTGTGTGCGTGTGTGTGTGTGTGTGTGTGTGTGTGTGTGTGTGTGTGTGTGTGTTCGTGCGAGTGTGTTGTCGTGGAGCTGGTGTGGCTTTTTCGCTGTCTGTACCATTTGCACATTTATCCATGGTGTGCGTGTGTGTGTGCGTGTGTGTGTGTGTGTGTGTGTGTGTGTGTGTGTGTGTGTTCTTGCAAATGTGTTGTCGTGGAGCTGGTGTGGCTTTTTGCCGTCTGTACCAATTGCACATTTATCCATGGTGTGTGTGTGTGTGTGTGTGTGTGTGTGTGTGTGTGCGTGTGTGCGTGTGCGTGTGTGTGTGTGTGTGTGTGTGTGTGTTTGTGTGTGTGTCTGTAGGGGAGAGGGGTATCGGATCTGCATGAGTGCCTTACAAATTGCCATCTCTTGTATTTTGCTGGTGGCTGTGTTAAATTGTCCCACTGCCTCTGGCCCATATTCCAGCCTCTTAGGTGGGGTGGTGGGGGCGGGGGGGTGATTTGCTTTTGGACCTGCATCGAATGTTGGTCGCCCTCCCCCTGATCCCAGTGTGTTCCCCATAAAAGTGTGGTTTTCTGATGCAAGAGTTAAGAGATTGATCTGAGTTTCGGAGCGGGCTTGCGGTGAATGCAGAGCTGGCTCGCCTGCCTCGCTGTTCGCACATTTGGGAGCCGGAGTGGGCCATTAATTTAACTCCCCGCTGCTTGAGGTGCGTTTGTGTTAGCGTGCTCAAATGCTTTTCTGTGTGTGTGTGTGTGTGTGTGTGTGTGTGTGTGTCCACTTATCCAGATCAGTTTCTACTGATGTGTGTAACACATGTACTTTCCATGTGATTGTATATGTTTGTCCCTGCATTCGCCTGGATCCATTTGTGTGTGTGTTGATGTGTGTGTGTGTGTGTGTGTGTGTGTGTGTGTGTGTGTGTGTGTGTGTGTGTGTGTGTGTGTGTGTGTGTCTCGTTTCCTCGGGGGCAGATGCAGTGCCACATGTCCAGCCTGTTAGCCAGCCATTGGGGGTTTGGGGGTCAGGTGGGGGTTTGGGGGTCGGGGGTTGGGGGATGCAGTTAGAAAGCCGTCCACCCCGCCGCCTCCTACGGTGTCCAGTAGGTGCCACACAGAGCGGGGCGGGCCGCGGGCAGGCCCACGCAGCCGGCGCCTCCATCTGTCCAACCTCCGGACCCAGACCATGACATCATCGGGGAGCGGATCGGAGGTGGATGCCCGGACCGGGGAACACCCCTCGCCCGCGATACGTGTCGATGCCTCGCAGCGTGATCCGAGCACTTATTAAACGTATGCGGTCGTTTCAAAAAATACCAGGGCTGTCGCAGCGGTGAATTCTTAGAAGTTGAATGCAACGAAAAATTTGATTGCGTTTTTGTTTTTGTTTTGTTCATTTTGATGCCATTTTACACAATAACGTAAGCCTATAATAGTGCAACAACACTCATTCTGCTCATGAAGAATCTGGAAACAATTTTTGAAAACATACATAAAAACAACACGGTGAGACCGTTTTTCAGTTTTCCTCAAATTAACTGATAGAAACGCACCAGATTCAAGTTCCATTCGTTGCAACATTCCAGGCACTGGCTTAAAATGAAATTGCGTGCGCTAAATTCAGATGGAAATAATGGGGATTACGTAAAAAAAAATGTGGCAGCTCTTAGTATATAAATGCTTATGTCGGTAAATGAAAAACAAAACGACAGAGGAGCGGCCGACGTCTCATTGCACGGACCTTGAGCCTCCCGAGGATCCCGGTGACCTCAGCGTGCCAGAACATGCCGGGGTGGGGGTTCGTACACTGAAGTACGGAGGGGCGAGGGGAGAAAGGCGGGGCACGGAAGTAAGGACCTTATGCTTTCGAGCGCCCGTGTGAATGACGGGCGGAGGAGGGGGGCGATCGCTTCGCCTGATGGAGCCACTCATCCGCTGTTAAACTCCCAGAGGCCGGTTTGGGTATTTTCGGGTTCCCTCTCTCTCTCTCTCTCTCTCTCTCTCTCTCTCTCTCGCTCGCTCGCTCGCAATAGTCCGCTCTCACCCTCTCTCTCACCCGCGATCTGTCGTTTCCCTCTTTGCGGCGGGCATTCCGTCGGGTTGACCTTTTCGTGATTTTTTTTTCCCCCTTCTCCTAACGAGTCGTCCGTCTGTCTTTTTCCGTCCGACCGTCCTGTCAATCCGGAGAGTTGGGGTGTGACCTTTTCGCCCCGGACGACAAGCCCGACCTATAAGTCCGGGCGGAAAATGACTCCACTCTCCTAGTTTCTTTTTTTTTTTTCAACCGTCTTTCCCCTCCCTCCCTCACTCCCTCACACTCTCTCCCTCCTCTTGACGCGGTTCGACCGGCGAGCAAAAAAATTAATCGCTCGTCGTGTTGCTTGAATGTAGAATAATGGTAGGACGTGATCAAACAGAGGAATCATAAAATATTTGTTTTTCAGCGTCTGCATCCACCCTCCGTAGCCTTTCTACGGCGGGGCGCGTTTGTTTTCACCAGGAGGTGCGATCCATTTTACAGCTCCTTGGAAAATTGAAATTATGAGGAGCAATTAAGTCAAGTTTAATAATGATATATTAATTTGATAAAAAAAAAAAAAAACAATTTTAAAAGTATTTAAAATCCTGGGCGGACAAAACAACAGCGCTTTAAAGAATCTTTCCTCCGTTTGTTTTTTTTATTTTTTATAGCTGTTGAATACAATAAATAAATAAATAAATAAATAAATAAATAAAGATTGAAGGTAATTATTTGTCCCCTAAAATGTTTATGTCGCACTTTGGCAGCGACCTCTGCTCTCCTCCGCAGATGCTCGGGTGTCTTCCATCACGGTTATACGGTTATGGATGCTTGTTTGAGCACAGCGGGGCGGTAATATCACATGATTTAGGGCCGCACATGGCCTCGGCGCCGTCGGTCGGCAGAGCCCCCTTTCGGTCGCCAGGCCAAAAAAATTGTGTGGGGGGGGCGGAAGGGAACGGATGACTGTTCGGCTTTAGCGCCAAGTTCACGCGAGAGGCGACGCCTCGTGCGTGTTCCCCAAAAAGAACAGCTCGATGGGGTGAGAGACACAAAGACTGTGTTTGGCTTTAGGCTTTGTGTTTGGCTGTGTTTATCTTCCTGTTAGGGCTGGACCATACATCGGTATATTGAGATATCGAGATTAGATAACGTCTGGGATTTTGGTTTGGTTGATGGCGATAGCACAATGTAATATTCGTATGTCGTCTTTAAGGCTGCGTTACAGTAAAGCAGGGATATGTGAAAAACCTATACGCCGCGGCGATATCGTATCGATACACGGACGCCAAGTATGGATCATTTATGATAAAAATTTGTTTTTGGTACTAGTACAATAAAATCAATTCAATTCAATCAATAAAACGGCGTGTTCTTGGTTAGGGTTTGTGTTTCCAATGGAAACCTTGCGGAGCGGTGGAGCTGGAATCAGCAGCAGGACGCCCTGAAGGAAAACTCGTGACGACAACTAGTAACGGCTGTTATTTTCATGGATGTAAGGACCCGCCGTCTGGGACTTGCCCTCTTTCCCAACAGAGGATTGCGATTTGTTTGATTTCCTCCAATTTTATTTTCCTCGCCACCGTCTATGTACGTGAGCAGCCGTTACAGCTGCGTAGAGCTGTAACGGCTGCATTTTCCATTACCAGCGCCGGTTAATTGACACGTCAACAAACTGTTTGTTTGTTGACGTGTCAACAAACGTCAACAAACAAACGTCAACAAACAGGAACGTGATGCGACGTCCGCGTGCTGACCGCTCTGACGCATGCGCTGGTTTACGTCATGACATCAGCGTTTAAGACCCAAACGGAGGAGAAAAAAAAGATGCGTTTCAACCTTTTCACGGCAGTCGGGTGGGAAAAAAATGAATAAAATATCGAAATATATCGCAGTATCGTATCGCAAAACATAAAGTATTGCGATAATATTGTATCAAGATATCCCTGGTGATTCCCACCCCGGCAGTAAAGTAATGCAATTTTCTGAACTTCGTAGACTTCCCTCGATGTTTTAATCGGTGCCTTGAACTACTTGGTCGTAACATCCACCTGCTAATGACTGTTTCTCTCGTGTGTGAATATCTTGGCACCAACAGTCGTCCACTAAAACAATTGTCAAATCATCGGTATTGTTATAAAGGAAAAAACAAAACAAAAAAATCTTGACATTTCATTTTCTCGATATTGCCCAGCCCTGCTTTCTCTGTCTGGCGGCCTGTCGACAAAATATGCCCCCCGCTCCCCTGCCCGCCTGCATCCGTGTGGGGTCACAAAGTCACGTTCGACTGGACGGGGCTGGGGTGGGGGTTGGGGGGCGCCGTTCCGCTCCGCCGGCCAAGGATCCCCCTCTGTGCCGGCCCTGATAAGAGCAGGATGGAAGAAAAGGCCTTGCAGCGGCGAGGCTGACACCGCTTACACCCCCCCCACACCCAACCACCCACCCACGGGGTCACGGAAGAGGGGTTCAACGGCAAATACAATGCATACAGAACGCGTGCACACAAAGGCCCTAAGCATGTACGCTGTTGCCGCAAGATAATAACGGACATATACACACCCATGCAGACGGACCGTCCTCCCCCTGCATGGACGCAGATGGACGGAGTAAATCTCGCACGCGCTCCACCCACCGATCTAAGTGGCGAGGTGTGTTTTGTGTGTCGTCCCCTTTTTTTTCTTTTTTTTTTTACAGCCACGTAAAAATGTCACTCAGCTCGAGGCCGCCAGACGAGGAAACGTATCAGCCGTTATCTGCCTCTCGCTGATTACCAGGCTCGCCAAAGAGCCCGAGCGGCATGGCCAAGACGATAGGGACCAGAAGAGAGGGAGGAGAGAGAGAGAGAGAGAGAGAGAGAGAGAGAGAGAGAGAGAGAGAGAGAAGGGAGAATGGCAATGATTCACAGAGAAAGAGGTGGAGGAAGAAAGGGCAGGCGAGTGGTAGAAAGGGTAAAAAAAAAAAAGAAAAAACAGAACAAAACATGAATATGAGAAATGAAAGCATGCCCCGGTGCGGTAGGAGCGACAACACACCCTTTATTTGCCTTTCATCTCCGCCCCACCTCACCTCCCTCCCATCCCAAATAAAGACCCCCAGCCTCCCTGCTCCACCCGTCACTTATCCGTCGCCAGACACCGGGTCATGTCGGTTCCCCTTCAAAGCCCCTGACGGTGCGTCTCTGTCCATCAGTGTCTCCAACACTCAGTCTCATTAATACTGTGTGTGTGTGTGTGTGTGGGGGGGGGGGGGAAGACAAAAAGAGACAATTATTTCCTGTAAGCGCAGCGTGTGTGCTGTCGGCCGGTGATCATTATTGGGTTTGAAGCTAACCTCGTGTCAGGATAACCAAATAACGCACCTTATGGTCACGGGCTTCACAGGGCGCGCCGTGTCTGGACTGACAGATGTTGGGACGCACCATCTGGAGCCGCGGCGGATGTGTTACGAGGCAGGCGAGGCTCCGGGCGGGTCAACACGCGCCCTGACCCTGCCGAAATGAGCGCGCACGTCAAGGCAACGAGGCGGGGGGGGGGGGGGGGAGCGCGCTTCTCGGAGGGCTTCGGGCACGGACCGCGTAGACGGCGTAGACGAGGCGACGTCCAGGGTTGTGAGGCGCGAGCGTTTCAGTTTGATGCATTTTATGCGCCGCGGGGGCAAATCCGAGGAGACTTTTGAGATTCTTCCATAATCTTCAGGGGGGCCGGGGAAGTAACGGTGAAGCGACGGTCCGAGCGGTCCTCACCGCCCGTTCTCCGCCCGGCGCTGCCGCTCATTCTGCCTCATTCTGCCAGGGGCCTCTTGAAGGACCCGAATAGGGGGGGTCCCCCTATTCGAAGCACCGAACCACTGAAGTAGCGGTGCAGTGCAGGCACATTTTTAGAAAAATACCAGTACTTTTTCAGAGAAAAGAATCCTGGAAATTCTGACGTATTGAGTAAATACCCACACCGACGGCGCTGGTATTTGCTGTGTATGGTACTGATATTATTATTATTGTTCTCCTCTAGGCAGTGGAAGGAAAAACGATCCTATTTGTTCAGAGGCAGGAGAGAGGTTCCATCCATCATAATTCACCCAAAGTTCTGGTCCTCGCCCTTCTTACAGTTTCTTGTGATAAGATAACACTATTAATGCCTGGGGGAGGGTTCAGGCCATCGATAGCATTCATCTACCCGCTATCATATCATCTCTGCTGTTGCTGTCGTCTGGTCGGAACATCATCTCCTCACCGCAGCGTCCGCAGGGAGTCGCTACGTCATCGCGACGCGACAAAGCGGTCGCCCCAACCCCTCGGCGCCGAACGCGCTCCTGGGCCCCCGAGTTCTCGGGGCCCACTGCAGGTGGCCCCGGGGGAGATCGTGTTACGGACGGGCACTGGTGTTCAGTTCCCACTTTACCAACTCGGCTTTAGGAGTCATTAGGCCCACTCAGCGCCTGGCGCCGAGTCTGGTTACAGATAGGGTAACGCCGAGCCATCTGCGCGGTGGGGGAGGTGATCACACTTAGCACTGGGGCGGGGGGGGGGGGCGATGAGCCTCAAGTTGTCGCGGCGCGCGGCCCTAGGGGCGGAGTGCGGTCGAGGCGGGTTTATTTATTTATTTATTTATTTTCCGATACGGGAGCGTTTCTGATTTTCCGTTTTCATCAACGGTTATTAGATACGGGACACGTGTGAATGCTTGACTCTTATTCCGGAAAATCAGAAGGCCTCAGAGGCGGCTTGGATCGCTGCCAATCAACGCCGCGTAATATACGTAATTGAGTTGGGTCTTCTGGCTTCCCGCGGTAGGCTTCCAAAACCAAAGACACCTTGCCCTTCAAAAGAAAAGGAAATTTGAAATTGAAAACGGTCGCCGCCGCTCCGGCCACTGCGCCGAGGTAGAAAATTCCGGGTTCAAAAAAGCAAAAGTCCTGCCGTAACCCTAACCCTAACCCGGCAATTGGACCTGCATGCTCGACTCGAAATCCCGGAAGTGGAATTTTTTATTTCTGAACCCAGATCTTCCGCCTCCGCCCGGCCCATCACAATCGAGCATTCACCCGGGCGGCTGAACCAAGATACATATCATTTGTACCAGCGTTCCCCATAAGAAAGAGAGGCGCGAGACTATTGAAGCCGGCGCAAAGATTGAGAAAGACAGTCAGAGAAAGTTTGGCGCGTCAATCTTTTTCCCGAGGAACCCCAACACGGTCTGAGCGCGCCGATTTACGCTGGATCTGAATTGAATGAGCACCAAATTGCGCTCGGTTCGTCTCTCGGCTGAGTTAACCAACCGTGGCGCCTGAACCGAAAGCCCCCTTTTTTTTTTCGCCTCGAAAAATGGCTCTCGTGCTCGTCGTTCGCAGCTGGCGAAGTGTGAAGTTGTTTTTTTTCTTTTTCTTCTTCTTCTTCTTCGCGCCGGGAAAGGGCAGACCAAGGTAGTTCCGTGTGATGAATGATGATAGCAGCGGTTACTTCCAGAGAGAGGTGGGGGGGGGGGGGGGGGTAAATTAATAAATAAAAGTGGATAACGCTGAGATAAAATAAAGGCTAAACATGGGGTTCTGAAGGGAAAAAGTTCACGCTCCAGGCTTTTTTTTTTTTTTTTTTTTCTCCCTTAATTTTATGCAATCAGCTACGCATGAATCTTTCATTTTCCTCCTCAAAAGTAATAAGGTTTTCACTTTCCAAGCTTCAGAATGTGCCCCGGCACCCCCGGAGCGCCGTCTATTGCCCCAAACCAAATAGAAATACTAACTTTGCCACGGTCGTGTTTAGCTTTTTATACGTTTTCATGTATTTTTCCTTCCCGCTGAGTGGTAGTAAAAGAAAATTAGCATCGCTCTACTGCTTGTTTCAGTTCAGCCTCAGCTTATCAGAATGAAGCGCGGTTTGATTTCCTCCCAGCTCAAAAGATATGCACTTTTTATGCCAATTGGAAACTCATTTATCCATGGGTGTGGTGACCATGCGATGGACTAGTGTCCCAAAAAATATATATCTATTTGCTGTATGTGTATCTCCAGCTTTCTAATGTTCAAGCCTGTTGTTCCCCCGCCTTGTTTTCTCTTATTTGGGGGCGGGGGAAATCGGGGTTCTCACCCTCAGCAACAACCTAAATCAGCTCAGATGTGACATTTCATGGCGTGCAGCTCGCCCATAAAGAGGAGTCCCACCTAACCTCCTTGTGAACCCGTCCATCTGAGTGACTTATGGGGCTCTAATCGGTGACCCCCGAGAGCCTAATTCAGACACATTGCTCGTATGCGTCGGGCGGTTCGGGGGAGGTCTCCCATTGTCGGGTCCGGCTCGCGCGCTGTTGTTCTAATGACAGATAAGAGATTAATGGCGATCTAATGACTGCAGGGAGGATGCAGGGCAACAAAAGAGCCTTGGTGCTGTGCAGCACAAGTACGTAGTCATTGAGGGAAATATATACGCAAGATGGCACACACACACACACACACACACACACACACACACACACACACACACACACACACACACACACACACACACACACACACACACACACACACACACACACACATACATACACACACAAGCACACATGCACACACACACTCACACACACATATGTATATCCAGTCTTATATACATACACTCACAAACACACACACAGATATACACACAGACAAACACAGATACACACACAAAGACATACACAAACATGTATATGTGCTAACACATATGCATACACAAGCTTACTGTATATGCTCACCAACGAATCCACACACACACGCACGCACACGTACGCACGCACACACACAAGCACATATGCACACACACACTCACACACATATGTATATACAATCTCATACTAAACACTCACAGACACACACACACAGATATACACACAGACAAACACAGATACACACACAAAGACACTCACAAACATGTACAGTATATGTGCTAACACATATGCCTATACAAGCTTACTGTATATGCTCACCAACAAACACACGCACACACACATGCATATATTTTCTAACAAATAGATGCATAAACACGCACACACACAGACAAACAGACACACACGTACAGGCACAGGCGCACAATTATGCGTATACACACAGATACGGCACGGACCGCCGAGATCTACATACACACCCCCACGCAGTGACACGCAAACATCGATTCCTACATACGAAGAAACACGCAATCAGCGTGTCAAAGGGACATCCATTGATTATGCTGGAAGAGAAGTTTTCACAGTCGTCAGGCATCAGACCCCACTCTCACTCTACAAGCGACAAATCAGGCTAATTCTCCATCCCACCCCCCGACCCTCAGAGTGACAAAGGAAGACTAATTTATGCATCTCGCAGTGCTGTGTGTGTGTGTGTGTGCTTGTGTGTGTGTGTGTGTGTGTGTGTGTTGATGCATGCTCACAGATCTTTGGTTATTGTGACTCGGTTGCTAGGAAGCCGAGGGTAATGAATGTCTTGTTGATGCAGTTTGTCATAACCTGTGCCATCAGCGGCTGGTTGAGGACACGGAGCCTATTAGCCGAATTCAGACACGCACACACACACACACACACACACACACACACACACACACACACACACACACACACACACACAAACACACACACACACACTGGCCCTGCCGTGATGTATGCGCCCACTAGGCAGAGGCCATTATTCATCTAATCAGGGAGAAATGGGAAACAAAAACTGCCAAGTTTGCTTTGCTATTGCAGGATGTGTAGATATGTAAGGAGACGTGGGTGAAATGATTGGGACCACAAAATGAAATGTGACCACAATCATATAGTAAAATCGTCTAATTGGATTCCACAGTCATGTGTTTTCAGCCAAATTTCAGGGGAATTTTGAGCCAATGTTAGAAATATGCCTGCAAATATGCTGCAAAAAAAATACAATTAATTCGGTGACTTTCCGTCAGTTATGTTCCGATAGCTCTTCTGCAGCAGGTACATTACACATGTATAATTACAGTACAATCAAATTGTTAATTGCAATTGTTTATGACAATCAACCATCTAAAACACGACCATGCCAGCCCAGTCACACTGGGGTTCGGTATAAACAGAAACACACAGACGCCAGTTTTTATCCTCAAGTAGGATCGTGCTGTGATATTGTGAATTTAATTTTCCAAGTAAACCACTATTTTTTATGGTATGTATACACACACACACACACAAACACACACACACACACACACACACACACACACTCATTGTGTTTTTTTACTGGATGGAAGTATGTGTATTCATGAGGTCTAATTGAACGGAAGCCAGCTTACGCATCGGGGGAGCGGGAGATGGCGACATGACTCTTAATGCGTTTCCACACAGATGTTAACCTTTGATTTCCTCCACTTACATCAGAAATGGCTTCCGCCGCCGACGCCGCCGCCACTTGGCATGGCAGAGTCACAAGTCAACAGCCTCTGATGTCTCCACGCTGTCTTTGTTACGCCGAGGGTGGGGGGAGGATGGAGAGAGAGAGGGGGTGGTGAGAAAACGAGAAAATCCTATGCGGCGACGGAGGGGAACAATAATGACACGCTGGGACGGAGGAGTGACATTATTATTAGTTTTTAACCAAGACAGAGACGCACCGAGACGGACGCACTCAGAAAGCGGTCGAGTGCAAGGAGGGGAAAGGGAGAGCGATGAGAGAGAGACAGAGAGAGAGAGAGAGAGAGGGAGGAAAACACAAGGACGCATGAGCTCCAGCAGAGGGGAGGGAGGGTGCAGCTCCACTGGAGTGACTGAATAGAAACAGGATGTTTGGGGGAGGTTGGAGGAAGTACTGTGGGGATGCCTTTTTAAAGGAAAACGTCAACCTTATTTTCCAGTCATTGGGAGTGATTGGAATCAGAATGTTTCAAACATGATCCAGTATAGAGAGAATGCGTGTAGTCACGAGCATGTGTGTGAGAATATGTATATTGGGTTTTATGTGTGATAAGACAGAAGTAGAAAACAGAACAGACCAGAGGTGTTTTTAGGGATTAACTAAACTCCACTAGTCCCCAAACTCGTTCGAATCAATTTAGGCCATAATGAAGAATTTTGAATATAAAATGTGATTATTGGTGCGTATCTACAGACTATTTGCATTAAAAAAAGCTTAACTTCAGCTTGCAAAAAATGAAAAAAAAATTGCCAAATATACACAAAAAGTCCAAAAAAGCAAAACAAAAGTAGTCATATATATAAAATATACAGAATATACAATGCGCTCCTATGCACAGGATAGGTCATTGGTATTGGTATAAATGACAATCGTAAATAATTCTATGTATTTACCAGGTCTTACAGTGTGTACAGTGTTATTGCACATATATTATTCTCTATTCACTGACCGCCGAGCGATGGGGCAAACGCAACCACGTACCCTGGCGGCCGCAGACTGACGCCCAAAAAGGTTTCGTTTGAAAGCTTTAAGTGCTTGTTTTTGGTTTTAGTTGTGACGCCGTGCAAAATCTAAAATGAACCGGAACTAGAGAGGAAGCGCCCAGACTCATCTGTCCTCCAGACAGACGCTGTGTGGTGCCGGACAGATCGACCCGAAAGGCCCCCGGCACTGGATAGTTCCTGGTTGGGCTCGTCATGAGGTCGTGCTCATGCAGAACTAATCGGTTGCTTTCGCCAGTCGTGCTGCAGCTCGTTTTCTGGGAAACACTCGGAAGGACACTCGATGCAGGATGGATGTACATTGACATACACAATGCACACACACACACACACACACACACACACACACACACACACACACACACACACACACACACACACACACACACACACACACACACACACACACACACATATGTAGTGGTGGCAGGTACATGCCGAGTACAGCTCTACACAAAACACACAACATTAGATGAATATTTTTCAACGTGGAAGTGTTTTTCCTCTGAGGGCAAAGACAGAGTCTGGATAGACAAGTGTCCTTGAGCTTGATACCACAGCTTAACACACACACACACACACACACACACACACACACACATACACACACACACACACACATACAGACACACACACACACACATACACATACACAGGCACACACACACACACACACACACACACACACACACACACTCACACACACACACACTCACACACACACACACACACACACACACACACACACACACACACACACACACACTCACACACCTCTCTCTCCATCTTGCTCTTTTTCCATCCCTGATTTGCATTTTGGTTAACACTCTAATTGCCTCCCATTAAATACCTTGTCACTTTGATTAATTGGTGTGATACAAAAATGGAAACCAGTGGAACGTGGCAACACATAAGCAACAGTCATTGATAAGAAAAAGGAAGCGCGAAACAGAGAAATAAGTAGCAGCTCATTATTATTTTTTTTCTTTCCTCTGTTTACAACAACACATTTGAGCTGTTTTGTTTTCTTGTCTGGAGAAATGCGCAAACAAAGAGCCTCACGGCCGTGAACATGTCATCGTCTCGGGTAGAGCAACTTCTCATTTCCTCAATCCCCCCCCCCCAGGGATTTAATAAAGTGTAACCGTATCTTATCTTATCTTATCTAAGCCATTCGAATGAAGGGAAATCTGCAAGGGTGCGGATCAATTTGGATTTTCCGCATTTTCGTCATGCCCACTTATCCCTTCCGCTGTGATTCTAACGACGCGGGGTGGAAATAAATGCCAAGAACTCGTGAAACCGAGCCGGTGCTTAAGTAGCAGCCGGGGCAGTCGAGGCGGACTCGAAATAGACATAACGGCTGTCATAACGTGAATCACAAGGTGGTTTCTCAAAGAAGCTGCCGGTTTAAATCCCTAGCCAGGTGGAGGAAGGTCGAGCCCGGGAATCCTCTCGAGGAGCGCGGAGTTGCCGTGCGAGCAGGTGCGGCGGCGCGGCGTTGCGTTGCCGAAGGAGACTAAATCGTCCCCACGGCTCAACACAGGATAGAAAATGACAGCCAGAAGCGGGTGGTAGAGTGTCGTCACGAAGTCCGCCAGCTCACGGCCGTTGCGACGGAATTGATGTAACAACAGTAGGTGACACGTTTGACTTGCTGCACCTGTTTGGGAGCCTCGATGACGATGGAGGGATGAACCGTGAAGCCATACACAGCTGCAGATCCGCTGATGACGAAGTGTTCGACTCCTCCACGGACTGTCGATCTTAATATATTATAAAAAATATATATATAAATATTATAAAAAAAATATATATCTCTATTTGAAAAGACTCAACGCACGAAAGAGGCTCAATCGTTCACTATGATGGGACTGAACTCATGATTCAAGTGAGATATCCATCTGAAAACAAAAAAAGAAAATCGATTCAAAATGAGAAAAAGTATTTTTTATTTTTTTATTTTGGAAATAATAAAGAGTTTCTTGAAACAGGCTATTTACATCTTCTGCCGCGGGGGAAAACTACTTTGACAAACGCCTCCCTTTCGTATTTGCCGGTTCTCCGTATGAGGTCGTCGCGTATGATTGGCTGGATGCGGCCTTTTTTCCCTCCGACTACAGCGGCGAAGGTGATTGAGTTGATCCAGCGGCGCGGCCCGGGCGTTACCGCGCCCCGACATCCGAAATTCATCAAACCCGCCCCGCGTCTTTCCCCAGGTAAAGGCAGGTCGGGAGGAGATTTGTATTATTTAAATGAGGCGCCCGCCATGGGGAAGGGCGCGTTCTTCCCCGGCGCCTCCACGCGAAGGGAAAATGAGATTTGGCAGATTGTTTTGGACCCCGACACCTGAGCGTCATCCTCTCCCACAAACACCAAACGCCGATTTCCCGTCGCGCCGCGCGGGGGGGACGCCGGCCTCCTGGATCGAGTCGATTCTGGTTATTGTTACAAAGAGGTTGCATTTGTGTCGTCTCCGGAAGACGGCGGATTGAGATTGAAAATGGGGAGCAGCGGTTGGGGATCCCCCCCGGGGCGGTGGGCTTGGCGGGGGGGGGGGGGGGGGGGCGGCCTTGCCGTTGTTCCGCGGACCGGCGCCAGATGCGTTCAGCGGGCCCCTACACCGGCAACGGAGCTGAAGTGCCGCTTCAACTTTGTTAGCAGTTTATGCAGCAATGGGTTTTACGAGTGTTTTTCTTTCACATTTGCTCGGAATGACATTGTATCTGTCACATTGAGGTTGAGGGGTTTCCATTCTGCGCTTATCACACACACACGTACGCGCGCACACGCACGCGACACACGCATAGCTTTTTCTTATCTCACCCGTTCATATCTAGAACAAGGGAAAACACTTGACCGGCGTTGCGGCGTGCTGATAGGCTCCCCGCGACCAATCTGACACGTGCGCAGGCGGCCGACGTGTTGCCGACTTGGAAACACGTGGAAATAGCCGCGGGTGCTGTGAACTCACCGGCTTTGATAGAGCTATTTTTTACTGCCGCGTCAACATATATATATATATATATATATATATATATAAAACACCAATTTTCACACCTTAATCTCTCTCATGACCTCCCAGGTCCAACAGCGTCGGTAAGACGCTTTGACAGCACATTTTGAGGAAGAAGAAGAAGAAGAAGGATGATGGATGAAGAAGCAGACATATACTGTATATACTGTGTGTGTGTATATATATATATATATATATATTGTCAGACAAGCCATATACAGAGAATGTGGGGAAATGTCTGATAGTAGATGGGTAGAATAAACATCTGAAGTGAATACCAATCTGGAAGAGACAAAGAGAATAGAATAAGAATAAGAGATTTGACATTTTCACTAAAGGTTGGTGATCAATACACCACACCGCTACACTGACTACACCATATACACACGCAAGCACAGAGGTTATCATATGCACATGCGCACGCAGGGACACACACACACACACACACACACACACACACACACACACACACACACACACACACACACACACACGCACACACACACACACACGCACACACACACACACACACACACATACATACACACACACACACACAGACACACACACATACACCCAGTGTTCAGTCTACCAAAACTCTCATTCACACTTCAAACTGAACCTTGACCTTTAAAGATAGGAGTGTTTGAACGGGAGAGAGGTTTGGTTTGGGGCTTTTGGGAGCCATTTTTTATTGTCAAAGGTAACCTTTAGCTTGAGACGCATATGAGAGCTACACAGGATTATTGGTTCATTTGAGCGTCCCCCGCGGACTCGTGCAAACTACTTTTACTGTTCTCCTGGTGTTCCACGGTGCATCCCAGAATGTAATGAGTGGATATTGTCTCTCTATGTCAGAGGGGCACGGTGGAGGCGTTATAAGGGAAGGAAGTTGTAATCAAAATGGAATTACCGTCTGATATTAATGGAGTCGACGCGCCCTTGCCTCCCCTTGCGCATGCTGGTCCTTCGTATACGCCGGGCCCTATTCAACCGGCGGCCCTGGGGGCAAAATGTGGCCTCTTGCATCAGTGTGGATTGACGCGGATAACTGAAAAAAAAAAAGAGCGCCGAAAAAACTGGACCGTGGCTCCAAAACGAAATTCGACTAAATGTCCTCCAATAAAAACAGGCAAATTTCCCCACTGGGTTCCACCCACTGGCGTCCCAACACATCATTACTTGCTGACTAACTTTCTATTACAGTCTGGCATGTATCGAGTGTTATGCGTCTCGTAAACACTGGACCAAAGAGGGAGAAGTTATGATAATGGTAATTTCGCAAAGTTACAAAATGCTTCATATTCATAGTCAGATCAATGTGAGAAAGACCTGATAACAGGCTGAAAGTCGTTCAACAAACACGGGATATAACAAACACGACAGGCCGCGCAGTGTAATCGATTTGCGGGATAATGCGCGGACACGCCCAAAACACACGTCGTAAAAACCACCGCGTTCAGGGCCATTATCCCCGGTCCCTGTCACATCTGTTGTCTATTAATCAGCCGCCAGTTAGCTCGTCAAAAGGCAGATTGGACGGAGGAGCAACAGCAGGTAAACTCGCTGCCAGGTGTAGCCGTCGCACGCCGCCTCCCGCTCGCCACCACGTCCGCCCTGATTGGAGATTAATGTCTCCATCTGGGCCTCGTTTCAGTTCCGCACCGCCGCCGAACTTTGTCCTTCGCCTTCTTCGGCGCCGTCAGCGGGGGACCCGTTCCGCGACCCCCCCCCCCCGATCGCCGGACGCCGCGCCCCGCACGGGGGAGCCGCCCCCCCGGAAACTCACCGGATAACCCCTTTTTAAAAGTCGCGATTGGAGAATTACTCGAATCCGCTCTTCTGCCGAGTCCTTTCCGACGCAGTCTCACAAACGCATCGACGCTGGAGGGCGAAGTGATTTGATTTTTTTAACGCGGCCGATTGGATCTCGAACCCTTCTTTCGAAAGTCGGTGCCTCTTCTTCCTGGTCCTGCGCGGCGTGTTTGGGTGCATGTCGCAGAGTGCCGGTGAGGAGAGACACCCCGACACTCTCTGACGTCCAAAAAAAATCAATCCAGAGAATCAATCCGGGCGGGAAGTGATAGATTGAAAATGAACTTGACAGCCATGGACGGGCCGTCGTAATTGGTCCAACCAAGCGTCAGAGTGCACTGTCGAGAGGTCCTGAAGGTGTGTGTGTGTGTGTGTGTGTGTGTGTGTGTGTTTGTGTGTGTGTGTGTGTGTGTGTGTGTGTATGCGCGTGTGTGTGTGTGCGTGTGTGTGTGCGTGTGTGTGTGCGTGCG
Source organism: Zeus faber (assembly GCF_960531495.2). Classification (NCBI taxonomy): domain Eukaryota; kingdom Metazoa; phylum Chordata; class Actinopteri; order Zeiformes; family Zeidae; genus Zeus; species Zeus faber. Next base: position 10,274,614 of record NC_137208.1, read on the forward strand.
TGTGTGCATGTGCGTGCTTGTGTGTGTTCACATCGATGAAGACTATTGACACTTGTCAGGAAGATGTCTGAGACAAGACCACAGTTCCTCCAACCGTCCCCTGTAGATACAACCCTTCGATAGCCCGTCCGCCGCGGAGCAATTCCTCTGCCGCCTTTTTTTTTCCTTCAGGGCCAACTCAGCCGAAGAGCATTTTCCTTTAATTTGAACTGATTTTTATTGGATCTCTAACTGCGGCAGCAGCCCTGGCGAGTTTGCTACCAAATGAGTGTTCTATGAGGCAGAAGGTGGGTGCATATGTTTCAGGCATTTTCTCTTGGCCGAGCTTGCTCCGACTGCTGCGTCGTGTTGGACGGAGGAAACCTCTGAACAACTTGCCAACGTTTATGCCTTCTCTGTTGACTGATCTAACTTACAAAACAATAGGAGAAGAAAATCGAGCCACAAAACCACCAACCGAAGCAGAAAAAGAAAAAAAAACAAGCTTCTTGGATGACATAAAAAATTAACCGGTTGACCATACTGGTCCTTAAATTTCATTTATTTGAAGTCATAGAGCGACTCCAAAATTAAAAATAAAACAATACCCCGTGTCCCTCCTCCCAGGTGAACGCGCGAGACTTCTCCAAAACCGGCCATGACGAGGCGGGGGTGGAGGCCATCAGACGGGACCCCATCGTGGTCCAGGTTCTCCGGCGAACCCCCACCGGCGCCCTGGCCACGGTCCACTGCAACCCTGGCGCCGTGCCGCAGGAAGTGTGCGTGGCGGACGTGTGCACGCAGACAGACATCACCTTCGAGCACATCATGGCGCTGGCCAAGCTCCGGCCGGCGACCCCACCCGTCCCAGACATCTGCCCCTTCCTTCTGTCCGACAGGTGGGTGCACAGCGCCCGGCCGCGACGGGGGGCTCCGCGGTGGAAGGGCCTCGGGGGCTCGGCTGCCCGCGCCCCTGTCGCTAAGCCCCGGCACATTTCACATCTGTTATTCAATAACTAATTCCATGCACATTAACGCGGAATCACAGGCAGGGAGATTGCATTGTGTTAAGTACGTGAAACCTCCCGCACCATATTTATTCCGCCCAGCTGGATATTATCTGCCTTAAATGTCGAGGTAAATTGGAAAAATGAAAAAATAAAAAATTAAATAAAAGATCATTTTATTTTTCGCAGCCTCAAATGAATCCCAGAGGCGACCCTACCGTTCTGTCTCTCCTTGTTGCAGCGGTGAAGCTATCTTATCACGGATCGCACCGCCACCCCGACCCCCCCAACATGGCTAACTAGTGTATACCTCTAATGTCATTATGTGGAGGGAAAACCTGCATGAAATAATTGCTTCGCTGTGCGACATCTATTTTCTTTAATGGGAGACTTTGCCAGGCGATTAAAAGCCAATGGGCTGATAGAATAGGCAGTCTGGCGCTCGATCCGCTCTCCGGCTATTTATAGGCCTTTACTGGCCGGCAAATGGGATCCCTTGCCGTATAAATCCACAAATCAGCCCTTCCCCTGTTCCTGATAATGTAAAAGCAGCTGCTTGGGCATCGCTTGGCACAGGGAAGGCCGGTGCCCAGGAATTGTTGTCCGGCTCTCTCTACAGCAATGCCCTTTTTATTTTTTTTATTATTATTATTATTATTATTATTATTATTATTATTATTATTATTATTATTCTTTCAAGTATGTATCTGACAACAGTTTCTTCCCAAAAACGAGATCTGCAGTTGGAAGGCAACCGATTCAATCGTACAATGGGTAACTTTTCCTAACAAATCAACCAAATACGATAAATCTTTAAATCAGTTTTGCCTGCTTGTGTGCCTTGAATGTTATTTGTCCTCTTCCCAGTATTTAGTGTTTCAGTATCAGTGTTATTGCACAACATTTGATTTATACCTCGCTGAATTCAAGACAAATTAAATTGGCCTCGGGTCGCGCCTCCACTCCGGAGACGCGGCGGTGAAAACCCATTACAAACACACCCTAAATCTAAAGCTGACTCTATCCTCTCTCTCTCTCTCTCTCTCTCTCTCTCTCTCTCCAGCTGCCATTCCATTCACACAATGGAACACGAGTTCTACGAGTGTCCAGAGTATCTCTCTAACACCCCGGCGGAGGCGGAGCGGACAGACGACTACGAGTACGAGGTAGATCTGCTTAAATCTCCTTTTCCCCCCGGACCCCCCTGGGAAAAAATAATGCTTGGGAATATATTTAGCGCCTCATCCACTTTCAGGTCGATTCCCAATACAAACTTAAAGAGCGCTGTTAGAGGAGCGTCCCTGAAGAGGTTCATCTTTTCCAAGGAGTCTCTCCTCTCCCACGGAAACATTTCACGACACAATCTTTTCCTGTATTCTTCATTTTTATTTTATTTTTTCCTCATTCGATGGCATTGATAGTACAGTGGGCCATTTTTTTTTTCTCACTTCCGGACATGAGGTCCAGTAGACGCTGAAAAATAAATAAATAAATAAATAAATAAATTTAATTACTTGAAAAGTGGGACCGAGGTCGGTACAAACTTCTTCTCGTCACGTTGTGCGGCGCGGCGCGGCGGCGGCCCTTTCCTCGCACCGCCGCTAAGACTGGACCAAAGCCCGCACCCGTGAAATTGTCAGAGCGTCTTCGCTCATTCTTCTCCCGTGTCCTTCAGAAATAAGAGGGAGCCCCTGACGGCCACTTCACTGTGAATGGAAACCGTCAACGAGTTCGGCATTGAGCAACTGAGCATTCAGAGCTAATGGACAATCCCTAGTGGAGTGCAACACGCTAACAAAAAAACAGAATTGAGTATTTTTGGAGTATTGATTCAAATATGGTTCTGTGTAAAGCATGGAAACTTGCCTATTGATCAAAACGAATGAATCACCGGGTTTTGCTAAGAATGGATTTCAAGGTAGAATTAGCTGTACTGCAGAGCGGCACGATCTCGCCTGAAAATGGCATGCAACATATTCCATCTGCTCAATAGGATTTGCGGTGTGTTACGGCTGGTTGGGATCATCAGGCAAAGAAGGGACTTGCTTTAAGTGCAATGTCTTCTTTCAAAAGCCGTCTTTGGTTAGAAACAACACGCACTGTCTTATTTTCAATGCACAAAAGGATAAAATGTTATTTCCCATTAATAAGTCGTGCACATAACTGCCTGTAGTTCCGTTGTCCAAAACAATATTTTTTCCTGTATCTTTCTCGCATCCAATAGCAACCACTTATGTGCTTTACTATACCCACGGTGCCTGCGGGATGGATTTTTTTTTTTTTTTCTAATGTGGTGTTTGTAATAACGACTAAGGAGAAAAGACGACCTAGGTACTCATCAGAGAAGATGAGTTATTGCTCGCCTTACCCCGAAAAGGGGGGGTGGAATCAATATCTCGCAAATCCCATAAATGTAGTCCATGACAAAGCTCTCAAAGTGGCTTTATTGACAAGCCCCCTTGTTTTTGGTGAAATATTACCCTGCCAACATTTGAATCACAAAGGAAATGAGCCTGGTGCCTCCCGCAGCTCATTCTCCTGCAGCTAAACGCTTTATTGAGTGTATTTACAATGCGGTGGTGTTTGTATAAAACCAGCAGTTCAGGGAGAATTATATGTTTACCACCTTCTCAGCTCCATAAGAAAGAGCAATGTGGTGAGCGACTCATCCAAATAGTATATTATCAGGATGATACAATCTTTTTTTTTTTTTTTTTAAGAGCACAGGTTGACACTTTTAAAGGATAGCTTATCTTTTTTTCCCAACCTGCAGCAGAGTGGTAAGTTTCTCAACGGTAAAGTGTTGAGCGCGGCTGTGCGGCGAACAGTTCTAAAGCATCGGAACCAACATTTTGGGGTTAAGGCCTGGTTCGAAAAATAGCTAAACCGATCCTTTTTCTATCGTAACCTTTTCCATTAAAACCCAGCGACACAAACACATGGATGGTTTTTAAGGACAAAATGCCAAAGAGGAATGCACCAACTCAAATGGCCTGCGAATCGTACAACTTCATGTGCTTGCTGGGACTCCAAGAAGAACCGATGGGAATGTGATGTGTCCATGCAGAGCACCATAGATGTGTGAAATTGTGCTCTTACAAGTGTGTGTGTGAGTGTGTGTGTGTGTGTGTGTGTGCGTGTGCGTGCGTTTCCTTCAATATCCTATTATGCATGCGATTCCAATTTTTTGGGGGGGGCTGGTGGCGGGTGGTGGGGTCAAGGTTCTGGTGATGTCTGGCATTCACCACTGTCACTGGCTCTTCCTGGTTCAGTGAACTGCAGTAGTCTGGGTCATTAATATTCCTTGGCTGCCAGCTGTGGCCTATCCCGAAGTCATCTCAATAAATAACAAAAAAAAAAAGGATAGTCACGTGTGCGTGTGCGTGTGTGTGTGTGTGTGTGTGTGTGTGTGTGTGTGTGCGTGTGTGTGTATGTGTGTGCGTGTGGGTGGTGGTGGTACACACAGAGACGGGCGTTCTCCACTTACCTCTGCTCGTCCAAAAGGGGCGTTTTCCCCAGACTGGTTTAGGCTTGGACACACGCACCTTACCTCAAACTATTTTCAAGGAGCGCATTGAATCGTGTCCTTCCGAAGCCGATGCATTGGTTGAAAATTGATTTAGTTGTCACGTACGAAGATGAAATCACTGTTCTGTCAGGACGCTGCTGAAACGCGAACCGCCTCCATGAGTATCGGCAGAAACGTGCTCTTTCATCCGGCCGTGACGTCCGGCGAACGTGACCCACTTTTGCCCATTTAATATCGCGGGGAAATTGGTAATAGACCTCCCCAAATGATGACATGTGAGCCTAATTCACGTCCACATCAACAATGGAACGTTTCCCCATTACTATACACGATGATGAATTGGGACCCTCCGAAGTGTCTCCAAATTAATGAGAGAGCATAACCCGGTCATCACTTATCGGCTCCCCCCGGATCACGGCTCCGGCGCGGCGCTCCGCTGACGGACGAGCTTCCGTAATCCACATCACGGAATCTCACTCAGACCCTTCGATGTTCTTGGACGGCGCGGGGTTAATGCTATCTCGTCTTATTTCCCGGCCGGCGCGTCACGTCGGCGAGGTCCAGATGAGCGCACGATATCACATTAAAACATCACTCGGAAACACCAACCTTTGAAGGTCAACGCCGTCTGCATAGGGGGTTAAATGCCATTGAAATAATTACTTCCCCTGTCAGTCTCGGCAAGTGAGGGGCGAAAAAATATTGCTGGAGAAATTGGAACTAGAGCTTAATTAGTGCACCCTCAACCCCCATTCTACCCCACGCCCCTAAACAGCCCCCGTCCCGCCTTCTGTGACTTCACAGGGGTGTGAAATGGATTTGGCCAAGTGGGGTTAATAAAGATTACCCCCAGCGTTATCTTCATGCAATTACCTTTTAAACACAGTAGAGATCAAAAAGGCGGCAATCGCGAGTCAGTGAATTTAGAGAGATTATCTGTGTGTGTGTGTGTGTGTGTGTGTGCGTGCATGCGTATGCCATCGAGGAGGCCGCCAAAGTCTAGCCCTGTGTGCCGCCGCACACCGGCCGTGCTCTCGTCTTACTGATGCACAGGACACAGTGCTGGGAATGTGTGTGCATTGTGTGTGTGTGTGTGAAGGTGCATCGGTGGCGGTCGTTAGGGGTGGGCGTCCGGGGCCTCGGCCCTCGAATGTTTTATGAACAGCCCAGGATCTAAAATACCCCCGCACGGCCGGCTCTGCGCCCCGATACCGACTGACGATACCGACTGTGCCCACAGTGATGGGGCGCCCGTGATCGGCGTCCCAAAGCAGTGTGTTTATATTTTAGATGTAGGTTATTTTATTTTTCTCCGTTTCCTTATGGAAGCAAACAAGCTCCAAGCATTAAAATAGCCCCGCACGGCTGGCGATCCCTCCCTCTCTGATGATACCGACTGTGCCACAGCGCGCCAGTTATGGGGCGCCAGTGATGTGGTGCCCGTGATCGGCGTCCCAAAGCAGTGTGTTTTTAGTTTAGATGTAGGTCATTTTATTTTACTCCGTTTCCTTATGGAAGGAAACAAGCACCATGCGTATCCGCCCCCCCCCCCGTGCGTACATTTTAAGTAGAGCAGCAAAATGGGGAGCGCCTGCTTGGGCTAAGCCCCCAATGTCTGTGCATCCTAGCAACGCCCCTGATAAGCATGCATGGTTGAATGCGCCCAGGTGTGTGTGTGCGGTACATGAGTGTTTGATGCCACAGGCTATATCAAGATATTATGCCAACAAGAATCAACACAAATGATCAGACCATCACACACACAATTTAAATTTCAAATGATGAAGGTGGGCATTGTTATGTTTTTCTTCGGCTGCGTTGCGCTCTGTCCCGCTCTCCTGTTATTGGCTTTTACGTGTGAGATGAGTTGAGGTGTGCGGTTCTAAGTTGACTGGTTGCCGCCTCGGGCCGAAAACCAGGTATTCAGCGGAGCAGCTCAGTGTGTCAAGGCTCTGAACAACTAGAACAACAAGGCTCCACCGGAAGCAACCCCACTAGAACTGTCGGATTATCATTTTATACGGGTGTGAGTATGAGTGTGCCTCAGGGTCCTGAACAGCTGCACATTCACACACTGCCAGAAAAATGTACCTGCATTTGATCATGTCACCTAATCTAGATAAAAAACTGTCCTTAAACACGTAAAAAAACTGCTAGGGTATGCTAATGACATACTGTTGTTTTTTTTTAATCCAGAAAAGCACCAATAGGTTGCATTCGTTCACAAAAGTCATGATTGTGAAAATAATAATAATAATAATCATAATAAAAATAATAATAATAATAATAATAATAATAATAATAATAATAATAATAATAATAATAATAATAATAACCGTTATTAAATTGTCAGTAAGAAACTTACTGACCCTTTAAGAAATTACAGAAAAATCAAGAAAAAGCAGGAAAGGAAAATAAATAACAAGGTTGTTTTTTTTTATGATTCGATCGGCAGAAAATTAACAACTCACTGCTCCAAGAATTGTGATCTCATGACTATGGAACCGATGTTAATTCTCTTATTGATCATCTTTCTCCTCTTTAACAATGCAGAGGAGCCAAAGTTTGGGGAGCTAGAACTTTCTGCAACAAAGCCCCCCGGTACTGTTTTCATGGTCGTTGCACCACAGGTCTAGGAGACAGCGTTTAGCAGGATCCAGTCTGGACTGGTATCCTCAAACGAATACTGTAAAGCAGCAAACCTCGGAAATGCGAAACTTCTTTCCGTGATGCGTGTCCGTGTATGTGTGTTTGCTGCAACAGGAGGTCGAGCTGTGTCGGCAGAACAGCCAGGAGAAGCTGGGCCTGACGCTGTGCTACAGAACCGATGACGAAGAAGACACGGCCATTTACGTCAGCCAGGTACGGACGGGCGTTCGCCGCTTCAACCGCAGCTTTTGTGGCGGGAGTAGCCGTTGAATATTTTGTCCACGGGTGTTGTTATGAGTATACGTTTGTATTAATACGCGTGGTTAGACTGTCGGAAAAAAAAATGGACAGTCTTGGCTCGGAATCCGAGCTGGAATTACCAAATTTGGCCAGCGGGGCGGAGCCTTGGGGCAGTGAATGCACCAGACTGTGGGAGGAGTTCGGAGGTGACAGAAAACGGTGTCAAAAATATTGATGTAATTGATGATGTTTGTAATTGATATAAATGGAAATGATTGTAGGGAGGGAGGGAGGAAGGAAGGAAAGAAGGCATTCATGCAAAGTCAGGAGGAATGAGAGAAGCCAGCCACGCATGGCCAGAGAGGAATTCAGGTTTGAAATGCCATTCGGTTCCGTGCTCCTTCCCATTCCTTCCCCCGTCTCCATGTTTTCAATTTCAGGATTTTAATTAGTCCTGAGCGACGCCCTTCTCATCTCCTGCCGAGTGTTAAATAACACATTCTTCGATCCATCCGTGCATCCATCCGTCCATCCATCCATCCCCGCTGAATACCAACGGCAAAGCGCAAACAGGGAGCGGGAGGGAATGTGTGAGAGCGAGACTTTCTTCAGCAGAACCGAGTCCATCAGACGGCAAGCTTTGTTCTAAAATGAGTTCGAAAAAAATGATACTGATTAAAAAAATAAAAAAGTGAAACCTGGGCTACAAAGCGATCCGTCTCATACGGAGACATCTGAAGATGAAAACCGAGCGTTTCCGAGATCGACGGAGCAGCTCGGGAAACGACGACTTTCGCGTTAGAAAAAAAAGGGAAACCTGCTATTGCGGCGGAAGGCGTCCGGCACTTACGACCGTATTAAATCCGTGTTTGACTGCAGGTGCAGTTTAAAATCCCATTATCTGCACAAAGGACGGATTAGACGGCCGAGGGCTGGGACGGGGATTAGGGCAAGACAGTAGCGCAAGGATTTACAGTAAACGGCGGCACAGGTTTTGTCAGGTACACGCGGCCCGTTTTAGCTTCCCTTTCAGCCCCGATTGAAAATGGAGCTTCAAACTGTGAACCCCCCCCCCCCCCCCGCCGCGTCTGTCGCTTATTTTTTCGGCCGTTTCTTCTCGGAAACCGCGCGAACAATATAAACTCATGGCGCAAAAAAACAAAAAAACAAACCAACAGCAACACCTGCTCGCCGAGCCGCGGCAGAATGTCAAAACAACCACCTACCGACAGAAAACATCTATTTTCGTGCCTCTGATGAAAGGATAAAAATGCAAATTTGCCTCATTAAAATGTATTTATGTGTAATGTTTTCTGCAACTGTGAGAAGAGGAATCTTTTCCCCTTCCTTCACTTTTTTTTTGAGTCTCCTCGGCGCGCGGCTCGTTCTCTTGATCTTCACGGCGGGAACAACAAAGCCCATGAAATAATTGTCGGGGAGTGGCGGCGGCGGTGGCGGTGGCGACGCCCGAATTGAAGTTCCACGGCGGCTTATATGCATATCCTGCGGGATCCATTTTGGAGAATAATATGGTGATTCTATTCAAATAAGGGAGTCTCAACAAGTTTCTGGCGTAAAAAAAACCAAAACAAAACAAAACAAAACATGAGTGACTCCTAATGGCTCTGGTTTGTTGTTTTCTCCCGCCTCCCCACATCTGCTAATATATCTGAGGGAAGGCTCGTAAAGTAAGAATTCGCTGCGCGAATAACACTACTGGAAGGCGGCTGACACGCGGCGGCGGTGGCGGGCGCGTCAACATCATGGATCGCAGCGCCACATAATAAAGCCCCTCCGCTCATGAATGTGTGATATGAATTTCCGTCATATTTGGCATTCTGCTTCATCTCCCGTTGATCTGCAGCGGCTGAGTGTCCTGGCGGCCGGGAGGCAATATTGTTTTATCTTGATTTGATCTCCAAGGTATTGGGTGCAATCTGTGTGACTGTGCCGTTTTCGTTTTTTTATTTTTATTTTCATCTTCACCCCCAATCCCCGACCCCCAACCCCCTCCCCCCCGCCACACACCCCCAATCGATGTTTACATGGTTATTAAACCGTAAAGTGGGTTTCGCGATCCCTGAACAATTTTAATCTTTTGGAACCCCCAACCCCCCACCCACCATTTTCGAAAGCATATTGGAAAACAAAGAAAAGTTTCTCCTTCTCCACCGAACAACCGCGTCACTCGGTCCGTAGGTGGAGAATAAAACTGATGGCAAAAAATAAATAAACAAACAAATAACGCCATCAGCGCTGATTTCAGTGTGATTTTTATGCGTCTTCAGGTGGAGCCCAACAGCATAGCGGCAAGAGACGGTCGCATCAAGGAGGGGGATCGCATCCTGCAGGTAGCCTCCTCCCGTTTAACCTTCAATCTCATTCCACCCGAAGCCACACCGCGCGCACACGTACAGTACAACACATCCTCAGAAAATCATATCCCCATATCGTCACATCAGAGACGTCCGACGCGGCCACGTCGACGCAAATCTCACACGTCAATTGGATGTATCTCAGTTGCTTACAGACAGTCCACGGCAAATTCTGAACTCGTCATTTAAGCGGATAATTATGAATTATGAAGGTGGATTATGACTTTTAACATGAAAGAACAACAACGGAATACGATTTGGTACGGTGAAAATATATCGACTTTCTGAATATTTGCAAACTACTGACTAAGGGTATTCAGTATCGACGTGCCAGCCCGATCTGGTCATAGCAGGAATGGTACTTGTAAAATAACCGGGATTAACCTTTTCCCTCAGTGGTTGGCATGTTCCTCCGCCGTTCCTCCGTTTAAACGGCTCTCAAAACCTCAAGGCAGTTTTTTCTTTTTTAACGCTGCAAAAACGAGACTGAAAGCAGCTGGCGACGTGCGATAATGCGGCGCTGGAGCGGCACGGTCTGCCGAGGTCATTGTCAAAATGTGATGTTTATGGGAAAAAATAAAATAAAAATGATTGGTCAACATTTTGATGAATTGATTGACAAATCGATTGTTTCCTACTTGCTGATAATGAGCTTCGGGAAATTGGCGACAGAAATCCACAATCTCTACTCGACCTGCTTCTACTCTACATCTACTCTACCTGCCTCTACTCTACCTCCACATCTAATCTACCCGTCTCTAGTCTACCTCTACTCTACCTGCCTCTATGCTACCTCTACTCTACCTGCTTCCACTCGACCTACCTCTACTCTGACTCTACTCTACCTCCACATCCAATCTACCCGCCTCTGCTCTAGCTCTACTCTACCTGCCACTACTCTACCTCTACTCTACCCACCTGTACTCTACCTGCCTCTACTCTACCTCCACATCTAATCTACCCACCTCTACTCTACCTCTACTCTACCTCTACTCTACCCTTCTGTATTCTACCTGCCTCTACTCTACCTGCCTCTACTCTACCTCCACATCTAATCTACCCATCTCTAGTCTACCTCTACTCTACCTGCCTCTATGCTACCTCTACTCTACCTGCTTCCACTCGACCTACCTCTACTCTGACTCTACTCTACCTCCACATCCAATCTACCCGCCTCTGCTCTAGCTCTACTCTACCTGCCACTACTCTACCTCTACTCTACCCACCTGTACTCTACCTGCCTCTACTCTACCTCCACATCTAATCTACCCGCCTCTACTCTACCTCTACTCTACCCGTCTGTACTCTACCTGCCTCTACTCTAACTGCCTCTACTCTACAGCTACCTCTAATCTTCCCTCCTCAACTCTACGTCTACATCTACCTCAAATCTACCTGCCTCTATTCTACCTCTACATCTACCTCTAATCTACCTGCCTCTACTCTACCTCTGCATCTTCCTCTAATCTTCCCTCCTCAACTCTATGTCTACATCTACCTCTAATCTACCTGCCTCTATTCTACCTGCCTCTACCCTAACTCTACCTGCCTCAATTCTACCTGCCTCTACCCTAACTCTACCTGCCTCAATTCTACCTGCCTCTATTCTACCTGCCTCTACCCTAACTCTACCTGCCCCTATTCTACCTGTAATCTACCTGACTCTACTCTACCTCTGCTCGAGGCGCCTCTCCTTTGCCTCTACATTGTCTCATAGGCACCGATATGTGAAATCAGTCATGACGGGACTATGTTGCAGCCAGCAGCAAACACGTGGCGCTGAAACGCCGCCGTGAAACCAACCCTTAGGAAACAAATTGGCTTGCAATAGGTTTTCTGCGGGCGGGCTCCATCTTCCCTTTTTTTGACAGATAATTCCTACGAATAAACACATCCTAAGCACGCAAAAAAAAAAAAAACACACCGGAAATATCAAGGAAGGGCTGCTCCTCTTTGTCTATTTCTAAACTTTCTTTTGAGTTTGGCTCCCGAGAGCTTGCACTCAACAGACCAACTCGCACGCCGTATCTCCCTCGCTAATCACTCATTTACACGGGGTAATTGCTGACTTCCCCTTTTCTTTTCACGCACATACAAAAACATGGTTTTCAAGACAAGACATTTCGAGGCCTTTTAAGTGACTTTTCGGGCGGGGGTGGAGGAGGCGGGTGGAGGGGTAGCCAGGCTGCTTTTGTCTCCAGTCTGGGGGAGCGTATGCATATTTAATTGCCACACTTATCCAGGGGAATGAAAGTCTTTAGTGCCTGCACTACATCATCTCCGGCACCCCTCCGTTGCTTTATCCGCCACTTTCCCCGCCTTCTTCTTCCTCCTCTTCCTTTCTGTCGCTGGATCTCTACATCAATTTCTATGCATTTAGATAAATCTGTCTGTAAAGTCTCTCCCCTTTAATCTCTGTCTCGTGCGGACGCGGACGCGGATGCGGACACACGCACGCACGCACGCACGCACGCACGCACGCACGCACGCACGCACGCACGCACGCACGCACGCACGCACGCACGCACACACACACACACACACACATACACACACACTATTTCTTTCACTCTCGCTCACTCTCTCTGCACTGGGAGTTTCCAGATAGGTCAAAAGCTTTCTTTCTTTCTTTCTTTCTTTCTTTCTTCCTTCCTTTTCTTTCCTTTCTTTCCTTTTTCAGGGTCTTCAAATCCATGTCAAACACACAAAATACACATTTGCAGATTGGATGTTTTCTAGGGGTGGATTGTGGGGTTGAGTTTCATTTATTCTATTTTTTTTTTTTTTTCATATTTGTGCCTCTTGTCCCCGCCCCCAACAGCCATCATCATCCCATATTATACAAGAACATATAACAGTTCATACCTTTGAGCAAGTGTTAAAAGTAAGTGAATCCTTGAGTTTCAAATTTGAAAACCAAGTTTTTGAAGGGCAATTTTTGTTGGCTGACAAATTGATTTCCAACATAGAAGAAGAAGCAGGAACAAAACGACTATACAGGTCTCAACATGTCTGTGTATATGTTCCAAAATAACATACGCTCATGTTACTCTTAAACCCGAGAATGGAGATAACGGGTTAAAAATGACCCGGACGATTGTTTCCTTGCTTTATTTTTTAAATCGCAATAATTTAATCATCTAAAATTCCATTCTCTTTTTTTTCTTTACTGAAATAGGAATTGTTAATTAATATGTACAAACAAAACTATTTTAAGGCCTAGTCATCTTTGACTCGGCATATGCATTTGAGGGGGGTTGTGCTGCCTATGCATTCTGGGGTTAACATCAAACAGGAAAATTACAAAGTAAGACGATTCATTAAAAATATTTGTTGTTATTAACACAAATGTCCAAAGAAAAAATCGCTGAATAATCAGGTTAAATACCCGGCAGCGCAAACTGAACCAAAATTTGTATGCCTGTACATTCACTGGGTCTGAAGTAGAGGGTAAACAAACATATGTTTACCTTCACCTTCAGACTCGGTCCCCCGAAACATAAAGTTATTATCTGTAAAACCTCACCGACCATGTTCTACATCCCCCCATTCTTCTCGTCTCCCGCTGACTAGTGCCTGTTTCCCA
>NC_137208.1:10292978-10307978 GCF_960531495.2 Zeus faber
GGGGCAAGTTCACAAAAGGATTGCGCGGCTTTTGTTGCCGCTAAACCAGGGCAAATAACAGAAAAGGCGGGCGTCTAATTCACAAAGCACCATCAAGTGGTGAAATACACCCCAAACTGCGCTGGCACGCAAATAATGTCTCAGTGCGGCGGTGCTATTTGTGCTTATGTAAATGAGATATTATTCATACATTTGGTGCAAAAGTGGCCCATTTCTATACAAATGAGCCCCGTTTCAAAAAACGTCCAATTCACAAACTCCGGCGCTAATAGCCGCACCCACTGAGAGTGAAGCTATTACCGTCTGCAGAGACCTGGTGGTGACTACAACACAAAAGAAGGGAAGAAAAAAAAAAAGGCAGCGCTGCGCGTTCGTCTTCAGAGAGCTGGTGCAATTGAAGTGCATTCCAGGGATCTGTAAATAATATTGTGACATTATTATTAAGATTATTAGTACTGCCCAACATGCTATGGCGATGCCTTGAACGGAGGAGTCCGTGGTGGTTTTCAAAGCGCACTCCAAGAGCAACTGAACGAAACTTTGAATAATGTTTTGTACAAAAAAGGCTCTATAAAGGTTGAAAAAAAAGGTTCTGTAATTCCAATTAAACTCAAAAGATATTGAGATAAACAACTAAAAGTTATAGGGAATAGCTATAAAGGGGTGAAAATTGGCATTGGATCACAGATGGCATCGAACCTCATCGGAACTCACCATGGACAGCTTCGCAGGCCGCGGCCTTTCGCGTGCAGTGGCCCGGAACTTGGTAGAGTAAAATAGATTTAAATCAACTCTCATCATTTCTACAATGTAAAATTACAATAAAATAGAATAAAAATAGTAATATATACACATTAAATTCATGCAATAAATGAACTGTGTGGGAGGCATACGTTTTATTATAAATGTATTCATATTATTTAAATGTTTTATAGTCACTTTATAGGCGAATAAACTAAAAAAAGACAAATTAAAACCTGGGGTCTCCTGAACCCCCGGGGTACCCCCCTGCGCCAGACAATTTCCATTATTTTCAAATCCTCCCGTCAGGACTTGGCAGAGCACCAGCGCAGCTGCTCCAAAGATTTTGTCACAATTTTACATTTTCATCACACTTAAAAATCAAAACAACAATTATTTGAACTCTTATACTTATTTAAGACTGATAATTCGTTCAACAGGCAAGTGCAGAGCAGTGGCGTAAACTCTGCCACATGGAGAATTGCGATCGGACGCAGCAATACAAGGGCCAAATTGCACTCAGCTGCAAAACTTTATGGCCGCGTTTGCGCTGGCAAATCATAAGCACAATATCTTTTGTGAATAGGACGCTAAGAAGACACAGATAGTGGGATGCACAATTCATGGTGCTATTATCGGCCGCAATCCATTCTTTGACCATCCATTCATTCGCCCATGAGAGTTTAATGCCAACACGCTGCCAAGAAAGACCTTGCCGAGAAAGTTTTGATTTAGTTTTTACGTTTCATTTTTCGAATGCATTTTGCATGGCACTAATTTCATACGATCAACGTATTAATAGAGCCCTTCTACTTGTTCCAGAGCTACATGCATCTGCTTCAGCAGCACTCCTCCCTCGAGTATTCCCAGAGCCAGCTGAGCCTGCTCAGCGTCTGCCGGGAGCCCCTGCACCGCAACGGACGTCCCGGGGAGCCCCGACTGGAGTGGAAGGTCAAGGTCCGGTCTGACGGCACGCGCTACGTGGCCCGGCGGCCCGCCCGCGACCGCATCCTGCGGGAGCGGGCGCTCAGGATCCGGGAGGAGAGGAGCGGCGGCATGACGACGGACGACGACACCATGAGCGAGATGAAGATGGGACGCTACTGGAGCAAGGAGGAGAGGAAGCAGCACTTGGCCCGGGCCCGGGAGCAGAGGAAGAGGAGGGAGTTCATGCAGAAGAGCCGGCTGGAGTGCCTGAGGGAGGGGCCGGCCAGCGGGGCGGAGGGCAGGAAGGAGGTCAACATCCTGGAACTCAGCCACAAGAAAATGATGAAGAAACGCAACAAGAAAATCCTGGACAATTGGATGACCATCCAAGAGCTGATGAGCCACGGCGCCAGGGCTCCAGAGGGCACTAAGGTGCACAACGCCTTTCTGTCGGTCACCACCGTGTAGGACACTGCGCTGCCCGTGTTTTTCCGTCCAGAAATGGGCGGCTTCAGATCAAGAGCCGGCGTTTTTCGGCGACCTCTCCGTTGGTTCTTTCCTACGCTCCAAAGTGCGTCCACGAAAGAACGAAACGCCGCCAATAAAGACACCGTGCGGGTCTCGGACACCCAACCTTTTTTTTTTTTTTTTTTGTGGAAAATTTGGTTCAGGCAAAGGGACTGAAAGCACAGACGTCACACACCGGAACACCCTCCACCGTTTTCGTTTTAATCGCACACCTAAGCGGTGAAGTTAATTTGCCTCGTTCAAGGCGGCACTTTTTTATAAGGGGGGAAAAACTGGATATTTTTCACACTTTGTAAAACCCGACAATGTTTTGTAAAATGATTTTTACACCGAATGCCGATGTTATGTAGATATCACTGTAATTTACTTTTTGTATGCTTGTACAACCGTTTATTGACCGTGTTGCTCTGTAAACCAAATAATCCTGTAGAGAATTACTACTAGCTGAAACCTGACCTATTTCTTCTTCGTATTTTCCGGGCTAAAAGAAGGCGTCGAGTGAGATCCTCTTCATCCCCAGACGTCCAGGCAGCCCGGGCTCTTCTAAAACATCATTTTCTTTTTTTCCACTTATTTTCCGTTGATGTCGGGCGAGACGGCTCGAGGATTCTTGACAAAACGCGCCGAATACCGTCAGTCTGCCATCCTAGAGGCTCATAATATTTATGAGTGGAGGAGGAGGGCTCTTAAAAAAACGGTTTTACCTCAACTTGCTGTCGAGACTCTGGACTACTGAATGATTTCTAAAATGCTTCTAAATACGAATTGGTATTGAGGACCTCTTTCTCTTATTATACAAATTGAATGTGCATTGTGTTCATAACGTCAAATTGACTCTGATATTTATACATTTCACCCTATTTAACGTAAGATTTTTTTTTTTGTCCGTCAAATAAATCAATTCCATGACTGATTGCCTTTCTTAACTTATATATTACTCCCCCCCCCCCCCCCCAATAAAATGTATCATATTTCATTTTTAAAGGCAGTACTTAAAACCAACTGATTTCCCACTGTAAATTTTCTTGATATAACCTTGAGTTCAGTATGTGTTAACAGTGGTATCTGAAAGAAAAAATAATGGGTAATAAACTGTCCTTTCTCCTTATGAAATGTGTTTCGAAAGATTATTCAAGACTTGAAGTCGGGGTCATCTATCTACTCTATGATCTACTCCATCTATCTATCTATCTATCTATCTATCTGTCTATCTATCTGTCTGTCTGTCTGTCTATCTATATATGCATCTACCTATCTATCTATCTATCTATCTATTTATCCATCATCTATCCATCCATCTATCTACCTTTCTACCTATCTAGCTATCTATCCATCCATCCATCCAACCATTCATCTATCTATCTATTTATCTATCTATCTATCCATCTATTCATATATCTATCCATCTATCCATCCATGTATTCATATATCTATCTATCTACCTATCTATCCATCTATCGATCTATCCATCATCTACCCATCCATCTATCTATCTGCCTTTCTACCTATCTAGCTATCTACCTTTCTATCTATCTATCTATCAATCTATCCATCCATCGGTCTATCTATTCATATATCTATCCATCTATCTATCAATCCATCTGCCCATCTTCTATATACATGTATCTATATCCATATCCCTTTCTATGTGCCTCAGGTTGCTCTGCTTGCACTATGACGTCTGACACAGTGGTCTATGGTACCACTGTGTATATGGTGTTTGTGTCATCATCCTCTGCGCTCCCTCCACAAAGAGCAGAAACGTGTTGAACTTGACTTCATCGGCAGAGCGAGATAAGACCGCTTCCGTCATGCCCCGCGCGCCACGCCCACCGGGTCGAGCTGTTCAATGCGCACGTCTGGTCTTGACGGGGCGAGCGCGAGACGATGACCTATCATGCTCCCTGCTCTAAAAGAAAAAAAAAGATGTACCTTTGGAAGCGTTGTTCCCGGCGCAAAACAAAGGCGCCTCTGATCTCGTGTGAAGATGAGCGTGTGCGTGTGTGCGTGTGTGCGTGCGTGTGTGTGTGTGCCCGACTGCAGACCACGGAGCAGGCGCCCGTGCGCACATGCATGTTCACATGGGAGCGTTTGCAGCTTCAGAGGCTGAATCGATACGAGAAGGAGGTTCGCTGTGATTACCCGTTACCTGTAATGTATTGAGGGATAATCTTTGCGCCGAGCGCCATTATCAATAGAATCGATGGAAAAAAACATGTTAACGGAAAGCCGAGGAGTGATGAATCCCATTTTGATGTGCCGCGGCTCAGTGTCACACGACGTAACTCATCCCATCACAACAGAGTACAGTGTTCATGCGTTTGCGCTGGGGACCGACTGACTGACGGGGTTTTTTTTCGTGGGGGTGGGGGGTTCGGGGGCGGCGGCGGATGTCCATTTCGCGATTGGAGGCAACAAAGCTAAACCGCAGTCCCCATTTCAAAGCGTTAAGGAGATGCCGGCGGAGTCTCCCCATTCCCCTGTCAATCTGCCGGCTCCGTCCACAGCCCACTGAACTGAAGAATTAATGAGAGACATCAGACCCGCATCCCCGGCGCCGGGGCCTTTATGCATGATAATGACACCTCAGGTAAGCACCGCCACTGCCGCTATTCCACCGATGTACCCGCCTCCGCGCATAATATCCCATCAGTCATTTCTGTGCGACGGCAAAGGGCTGAGAAATAATACTTTGCATTCGACTCACTGTTATAAATGATTAATCCCAATGTGTGCGGCAAAGGACAATTGAATGCATTGGAATGTGGATCCGTTTCAAGTCAGCAGGATGGTTCTGCACGGCGGCCCACGGCAAAGCCGGGCCGGGATTTCCCTGCACGTATAATGTGACGGCGTGACCATACGCTTTTTGATCCCGGCTCCGGAGCTCGTTTACAAGGGGGGGGCATTTGTTGGCTGCACCGAAACTGTTTCGCGCGGCAAAAGGGGCACTCCGGCGGAAACCCCCCCCCCCCCCCTTTTTTTTTTCTCCTTGATTTAAGCGGGGAAAGCTCCCGAGCGAAATGAATCCCGAGACGCCGAACGTACGTCCTCTGGCGACGCCCGCTCTTACCCGCATCTGTCTCATTCAAATTCCGACGCCAAAAAACGCAGAGCGGGGCGTCGTGCTCCGGCGCGTGGCGGATGGGGGAAAAAAAAACCCCAAAATACAAAAACGCCCGCGGTTTCGAGCGTCCCCCTTTAATCTAACCGCCACTTTGAAGCGGCGGTGACGTGAAAGAAGGCGGGCGCGTGGGCTTTGGAAGGCGTGGCAAGGGGCGCGGGCGAGCGTGCGCGCTGGTTTGCGCCCGGAGGTAAATCCGTACTTCGTGTTTATCTGTGTGTGGCCGCCGAGAGGGTGATAAACAAGTTTGTGCGCGCTCAGCAAAAATGGGGTTTACTGATAAACAAAATTAGGCCCAGAAAGTGTTCTGCAAACTCACTTTTCATGATTGTTTTTTGCGTTTGCAAAGATGTGATTGATCTCTGATCAGTTGTTTCTTTTTATCCGGCACAAAAGTCATTTTTGGATGACGCGATGCCTTGATGATGCACTGGGGGCTCGTCCAGGCTTCTGATCGACTCATTTGAAATGTTTTCTGTCGGTTCCAGGCGAGGGACGGCCGAGCGTTCTACGACGATCGTTAAACAAATTCAGTGTCTTCGTTTCCGGTGGTGCACTTGAAGCGCTCTTTTATGTCATTATCGTTTGATCGTCTTGTTGAAAGTGTCGGGAAAACGGGTAAAGCTCCTGCCCTCTTTGATCATTTTGTCTTTAATAATTTAAAGCGCTACTCAATCAAAAAGTGCAGAAATGGTAAATCACACAATGTTTTATGTTCGAAATGACCCTCTATTTTATTGTATTCTTTAAAAGATTATTTTCATTCGGTATTTAGGGGATCATTTCCAGGCGATGCGGCGAACGATCCCGTTTACCGTTGTATTGTCGCTGCATTTGCCGGAAGACCCAAACGCCACCGCATTTCTATTCAAAGCGTCTTTAATCCTGAATGTAGGCCGCGCAGTGACAGGAAAAAAACAGCGTACAAATCCGGGTTTACACCCACCATACCTGGCCCCCTGTAATCTCCCCCCCGCCGCCGCCGGGACTGAATTCCCCCTCCCCGCTCGCGCACGTTGCCCTGCCTGAATCCAGTCGACAACGGCGACGCCGATCCAATTCCGTTTGCAGCAGCGGCGCTTCCAATGGAGGAAGTCTCTCCGGCGAGGACAGCGAGCGCCCATGCCTGTATTATGTATAATCCTGGATGTTGGTCGGTGGAGACGCTGAATAACTTTGAACCGAATTGAGGCGAGAGCGAGGGAGGTCGGGGGTTCAGGTTGGGCTCGCGGAGGAGGAGGGGGAGGAGGAGGAGGAGGAGGAGGAGGAGGCACGTTGCGCCGCGGCCGTGGTTTTTTGATGGCTTCCTCTACAGCGCTCCATTTGTTTTTGTTGTTTTTTTTTTTGTTTAACCAGAATGTCAATAGGAAACGATCGGCATGATATGATGATGTGATTTTATACGAGACTTGGTACAGTATATTGACCCCACATGAACCACAACTTTAACAAATACTTATTTTACTTTACTTCATCACAAGGTAGGTGTCGTCATCAGCATGGCAAGTGCTTATTAAGGACAACTTAATTGACATTTAAGCAATTTTGAAAGGGAAACAAATTGCTATTCAAATAATAATAATAATAATAATATAATTATTAATAAAATTATGATTAATACACAGTGCATATATACGACAATGTGATACTCAATTACACTTATTGTCGGTTCTATATTTTTGAGCTTTTCTTGAGTATATGCTTTGATTTTGTACTTATGTTGTTTATTCACATTGTATTCATTGTATTTGTGTAATTTACTGTACATATTCTTACTCTCTGTACTGCATCCCTACATCCTGTTCCTCACTGACTGTTGCTATAATGCACAGATGCAAATACAATAAAAAAAATTATACAAATAAAATAGTAAAAAGTAATAATACATTTAAAAGGTTAATAAAGTATTACCTTTTTCTTATGTATGTATGTATATACCGCGTTCCAAATCATTATGCAAATTGGATTTAAGTGTCGAACATTTAATTTTTTGTTTTTCAATTAAACTCATGGATGGTATTGTGTCTCAGGGTCTTTGGATCACTGAAATCAACCTCAGACACCTGTGATAATTAGTTTGCCAGGTGAGCCCCATTAAAGGAAAACTACTTAAGGACGTTCCACATTATTAAGCAGGCCACAGGTTTCAAGCAATATGGGAAAGAAAAAGGATCTCTCTGCTGCTGAAAAGCCTCAAATAGTGCAATGTCTTGGACAAGGTATGAAAACATTAGATATTATATATCATCGTACTGTGAAGAGAGTTGTGGCTGATTCAGAGCACAGACGGGTTTGGTGCCGATAAAGGCAGAATGAGGAAGGTTTCTGCCAGACAAATTCATGGGATAAAGAGAGCAGCTGCTAAAATGCCGTTACAAAGCAGCAAACAGGCATTTGAAGCTGCTGGTGCCTCTGGAGTCCCGCGAACCTCAAGGTGTAGGATCCTCCAGAGGCTTGCAGTTGTGCATAAAGCTACTATTGGGCCCCCCCTAAGCAACGCTCACAAGCAGAAACGGTTGCAGTGGGCCCAGAAATACATGAAGACTCATTTTCAAACAGTCTTGTTTATTGATGAGTGCCGTGCAACCCTGGATGGTCCAGATAGATGGAGGAGTGGATGGTTGGTGGATGGCCACCATGTCCCAACAAGGCTGCCGCGTCAGCAAGGAGGTGGCGGAGTCATGTTTTGGGCCGGAATCGTGGGGAGAGAGCTGGTAGGCCCCTTTGGGGTCCCTGAAGGTGTGGAATTGACCTCGGCAAAGTATATAGAGTTTGTGACTGACCACTTTCTTCCACGGTACAAGAAGAAGACCCGTGCCTTCCGTAGCAAAATCATCTTCATGCCTGACAATGCACCATCTCATGCTGCAAAGAATACCTCTGTGTCATTGGCTGCTATGGGCATGAAAGGAGAGAAACTCATGGTGTGGCCCCCATCCTCCCCTGACCTCAACCCTATTGAGAACCTTTGGAGCATCCTCAAGCAAAAGGTCTATGAGGGTGGAGGCAGTATGCATCAAAACAGCAGCTCTAGGAGGCTTCAAGCAGAAACTCTCCAAAAACTCACAAGTTCAATGGAGGCAAGAATTGTGAAGGTGATATCAAAGAAGGCTCCTATGTCAACATGTAACTTGGCCTGTTAAGATGTTTTTGATTGAAATAGCTTTTGATTTCAGTACATATGACCTCCTAATGCTGCACATTCAACAAATGACCATTTTCAGTTCTTTACAACCTATAAAATGTTTTGAAACTCTTTGTGCATAATAATTTGGAACAGTGCATTTTGAGTTTTTTATTTTTGAAAAACATACTGTTATCATTGGGAGGTTTGTTCAATAACATTCGAATTTTACCCTCACGGTTGATGACTTGAAAATTATACTGGCTGTCATTTGCATCGAGTATTTAGGAAAATCAGAGAAAAATATCATTTGCATAATAATTTGGAACATGGTGTATAAACCATAAGCTTCAAATGAAGCTTGATCACATTTCAACATGTGGACCAAGCAACATGGCCGGATGTGGTCTCACATGACCCAGAGACATTTTTATATCAGGTTCTTCCGCTGATGCTCTTGAGTGAACGAGTAAAGGTGTCGGTGTCTCACTTATTTCGGGCGATCGACCACGTCAGGCATTTCCATTTCCCAACTGGTTTCTCCGGCCACTTACTGAGCCGCTACACTTACTTATCCAAAACTCTAGAGGAGCGGGTTCCGCCGAAAACCCGAGGCTCCCAGTCGAGTCCCGTGGAAAAAAAAAACCCAAAACAATAACCCTTGTATTCACGGTCCGTGCAGCCTAATCTTATAAAGAGCTGCTATTTCGGTGTGAAAAGCGCGAGTCACGGGGAGTTCACGCAGTGCGTCGAGGCGGCGGGAGAGTGAAGGCGGCTCAACTTGTGCTTAATGAGCGCTTTAAAATATTCATAATCCTGGCCCAACGCGGAGTTAACACTTGAGATAATTGGAACAGAACGGCTACGGCATGGAGGCGGCGGGGTTGCGCCCGACACAAAGACGGCTTAAGCAACTCGGTGGGAAGAGGAAGATGATGATGATGATGATGGTGAGGAGGGGGAGGAGGAGGAAGGAAATAAGGGCCTTCTAGTGCTGCTGCAGATGCAACCACCGGATATTAATAATAATAATAATAATAATAATAATAATTATTATTATTATTATTATTATTATTATTATAATACATATTCAGATATTCAGTGATTTATGTATTTATTCAAGAAAGTATTCATTATATATATATATATATACATTATACATTTACACATATATTTATTTTGTATTGATTTTATTATTAATAATTATGATATATTCATTATATATATGTATATATATTTTATTGTTTTATAGAATGTGAGTAGGTCTCTCAGTATCCAATTCCATCACCCTATTATTGATCCGTCTGACTGCTCCTCTATATGTAATTTCTTGGGTTTTTAAGCACCAGAGCCCCTGCAGTGGCGTTTCAATGTTGATTAAATGTGTTTAGGATACTTTTAAAAACGGTTCGACACAAAGAGCTTCATTTTAAAGTTCGGTGAAGTCCTTTGAATCAAAGTTTGATGGGCCTTCACTTCCAACGGCGCGGATCAAATCGGGATCCGTGATTCTTTTGATCCTCTCGCTCCATTTACCGTATGGATCGCTCTTCCCGCGGCATCACTTCGCCCTCCGCCAACAGTTTCCCGGAAGGGCCTTATTTTAAAATCACATCTCCAACCAAGTGTCATCAGCCCTGATGAAAGCAAATTGATTTTTAGCCACAAAAAGGTTCGCGAGGAGAAACAGCCGCCTCCGTGATGAGACCTATCCTTAAAACTAAAGAGGGCGTGTTGCGTTTCCTCCGACACGAGGTGCACAGATGGTGCTCTCTCCTCCCGGAGTCCTCTCCAAGTGCTGAAAAATGGAGATGGCAAACGAGGAAACAAATTTTCGAGCCCCACTCAGCACTGATTGATCTGCCCGCCGCCGCCGCCACCGTCGCCGGCTTTCGCGGGGAGCCGACCGTGGTGTTGCATTTAAGTCGTCGGGGGCCAGCGCTGGGGCCGGTGGCGGGGCCGCGCCAAACAAACTGGACACTCTGGGTGTTTACATATTGGACTTAAGCAATCATAGCTGTTTTATCCGGCAATAAACTCCCTTATTAGACAGCAGTAGGATGCACTTGTGTCCAGGAATTACCTTTAACAATTGGCCACAAATCGGCAAATCAACACTCAACAACAACTCTCAAATGAAGGAATAAAAATTAAATACTTCCAAATTGTAATACTACCTTATCGAAAGGAGCAAAATATTTGGGGCCAAATTTCTTGTGGCCCCGCCCAATTCCACCACCAGTGCGTCCTCCGGGCCAGTGGTTTGTGAGGCCTCGGGTGATTTAAGGCGTTTCCTAATCGTCAAATATCGTTTTCAGAAATCCACACGAGTGTTGGTTCAGATATAAATTGCTACAAATGACTAAGTTCTGATGTCTCGTATTTCCGAAAAAAAAAATCTTGCTCTCTCAACCGTGAAAATGGAATCGACTCAGAGGACAAACAAACTAACAAAAGAAAATGTGTTTCTCATATTGTAAACGGGGCAGAGTCTCAGATTGAATGAGGTTTGATTAAGGGGGTCTTTGAGGGACAAAAAAGGTTGGAAATCCCTTCTTTACGCCAACAGAAAAAAAGCCTTTCCAGTTACTTTAACTCCAAATCTTAGGGTTTGGGGTTAGGGCAACATTTTCTTTATTCCCCCATAGGATGCTGTACAACAAATTCACCAATTATTCCTCGATCCTGAATTACGTGAACGTCAAAAAGTCGAAACTCAGCAAAAAAAAAAAAAAAAAAAAAAAGATGCGTTGAACGGGATTCCTTTGCTCTGGTGTTCTTTTAGATATGAAATGAATGGATTGAAATGGGATCGTTAAATACATGAATGAGCA
Source organism: Zeus faber (assembly GCF_960531495.2). Taxonomy (NCBI): domain Eukaryota; kingdom Metazoa; phylum Chordata; class Actinopteri; order Zeiformes; family Zeidae; genus Zeus; species Zeus faber. Next base: position 10,304,257 of record NC_137208.1, read on the forward strand.
AAGCACTGCAAAGCAAAGCAAATCTATTACACATGCAAATGGGACACAGGGGTGGGGGTGGGGGTGGGTGGTGGAGAGGGTGGGTGGGGGCAAAAAAAAAACCCAAAAAACTAACAAACACAAGATACGCGGTTTATCCATACGAACAGCTTCAGACCAAAGCAGTTAATCTGACAGCATGACGAAGAGCCGCGCGCCGCGCCATCGATAACACTAATTAATGTTCCGCGCCGGGGTGCTCCGGAAAAATATCAGCTTCAAAGCTGGCGAGCGAGGACGGGCCCGGTGCGTGTTCCTCGCCGTACCCGTGGTCGCCTCCAGCAATTTATTCCGTTGCTCTCGTGCTCGATATGAACAAAATGGGTCGTGGATGCAACCGCCGTGATTCCATCGGAGAAGACTTGATCACGAGGAGGAGGAGGAAGAGGAGGAGGAGGATGAGAAAAAGGAGGATGAGATAGAGGAGGAGGAGGAGAGCCGCCGGTGTGGCCACATTTTGGCTCCAGCAGGTTTGCAGGGATGGTTCCGGGGAGCCAAAGGTGACCAGACCAGGTTTCCGTCTTTTTCCCACCAAAGACCCTTAGTTCCATATCACTGAGTCCAATCCTCCGCCTCCGTCTGTGCTGGACAGCAGTCACGTAGATAACACTGAGGCTGCTCACAACAATCATTTTTGTACCTCTCCCGATCTAATTACAGTGACGTTTAACAATAATTCATTTCACTGGGGACGCGCCCCGGAACCTCTTCAAGCGGCCCCCGGAGGGGTCCCCAGCCCGACGTTGAGAACCACGGGGTCGAGGTTAAGCATGTCAATTTAACAGGGCAGTTTCAATGGGAATTTATTCAAACTGGGCGACTGTTTTCAGTGTCAACTTGTTGAGCTGTCACGTGAAACCGCGGATGAAACACGACGGTGACGGGAAATCGCAGATTTGACAAGACCACAAGAAGAACAACGAACCCTTCTTTGATGATTTTCCTGGTCGCCGTCGACCGCGGGAGCGTGGGCGATCCGTGATAAATACGTTTCGTGTGCGGCTTAGTTGCGAATGGCGACCTTTCGAAACGTGGACGGAGGGAGCCGATGCTTCGGGTGCGTGGAGAGCACGGCGTCGTTGAGCAGCTCCACAAGCTTCCGCCGGATGCTGCTCCCACGTCTGGGCGGCTCCTCCTGCTCCCACTACCTTCCCCGAGTGTTCCCCCCGTTGCCTCAGCTGGCTGCCGGCCGGCGGGCAGAAAACCTTCCTGCGGGGCTCTTCATAATCATGTAATTCATCCATTCAGCGGATGGAACCTTAAATCCCCCTTATTCCTTTACCTCGGCGCGCTCTCCTCGGGCTGCGGAGGCCTCCTAATAAGCACGGGGGCCACAGCGCTGGTAATTCCTTTATCGGCGATGGAGGGAAGACCCGAGGAAAGCCGTGGGGGAAGAGAGATAGACATGGTTATTAGCGGTGCTTTCACTTCGGTGTGAGCGCGCAAGCAGACACGGACACGGACATGGACACACACACACACACACACACACACACACAGGACACGATCACAGACACACACGCACACACCCAATCACATACATGGAGAAACAAGCAAAGCATGCATGCATACATCCTCTCTCTCTCTCTCTCTCTCTCTCTCTCTCTCTCTCTCTCTCTCTCTCTCTCTCTCTCTCTATGCATTGTATGACAACATACAATCTAAATGCAAATGGTTAATCGCCCCGCATCCCCGTGGCTTCGTCTCTTCCAGGGCCCCGCGGGGCCTCCAAGAGTCAACAAATCCCGCCAGCTGAAATTCTTACGGTTATTGGGTTAGCAGGGAAACGATCACAGGTACGGTCAAATAATTAAACCCGAACTAAAGAAAGAATAAAAAAATAATCCCCCTTCGCCGTGGGCCCCCGGGCCTCCCAGGAGCACTTTGACAGACCGGGGGGGATGCTGCAAGTTTTTCAAAGGTCCATACCAGAGTACAATCGAGTTGCAGCCTGATTATTAGGCAGCACACACATTCTACATTACTCCTGACCATTTTCATTGATGATAGTGATGAAAACATAGCTGATGGCATTTTTCTTTTTTGGATTTTTATGATATTGTTTCAAAATGATCAAGATCATTTTCATTATTATATATATCACATGCCAGAGGACCTGCACAGAACGTAAACAACACAGACACCACAGCGCACAAAGACTGATTCCTAGCTGATGCTCATCTTACCTCCATTCACATCTCAACTTATCCTTCGGTGCATTGCGCTGCTGCCTCACTGCAAGAAGGTCCTGGGTTCGATTCCCGCCCCGGCGATCGTCCGACCGGCGATGGACACTGAAGTCGGTCCCCAGGCGCTGTAAGCTGCTCCCCCGGTGACAAAGAAACGACGAGCTCGGCTTGTCCGGTTTTGTTCGCTGCTGATATTTTACAGGGTTTCGCTCCCTCACAAACCTCTATACGCCACTGGACACCAAACCCGCTCGAGTCACCGTCGACGGTTCCACCGGCACGTTTTCATTTATCAAGTCATCATGAGTACATTCCTTCCAAATTATTCGTCCTGTCGTTTAAACTGGGGTCCTGGCAGCTACAGGCTGGGGAGGAAGGCTTTTAGTTGTTATGGGCCACTGCGCTGCGAGAGGTCAAACTTCACACACTGTTTGTTCTTTTGCATTTTTATTTTTCATTTTCTTGACCTGTACCGGTTTCGCAATACAAAACCTTCTGTTTACTTTTAGATTTCTTAATTTTTTTTATTCTATCTGAATTGCCCAGTACATACGGTACGTACAGTATGTCGATGTCTACCTTGCAAAACGGATCCTGATCTCAATGGGATTTTACAGGTCACCCAATAAAGGAAAATTTAATTTAATAAGAATTAATAAATAATAAATTGCCTGAATCAGTGTTGTGTTAGTGTAATGTTACAAAGCCCGTCGCCGTGCGGCTTCATTACGTCGGGCGAGCATCCGCGATAAAAATCTTTATTGCATTTAAATGCCCCCGTAGGTATTCGACCCGGTTTGACACCGACGCATTAAACGCTCCCGTCGTCGGACGCGAGCGCCAGGGAACGGGAGCCGGAACCCCCCGGCACACCCGGGCCAATTACCCAGCCCGGAGGCGGGATCTCACTCCCTCCCGCCTCGGTGACAATCTGCCGGGCGGAGACGTCGCGAGGACAGGCGCAATTAATATTACTGTTAAAAATAAACACTTAAATGCGAGCTGATGTGCGACTCCCAATAACAGCCCCGCTCCGCATTCCAGTGAATCGTAACTCAAATCCGTATTTTACACCCCCCGCTATTATTTAGTCAGTCGGGAGAGCGTGCTTAACATTTGGGGATTGTTTTTTTTTTTTTGTTTTTTTTTTAATTAAATTTTTTTTTATTCGATAACTTTTAACTGGAGAACACTCCAATATTCCTCTCAGGGAAAAATGAAAAGTAAAAATAATCCCTTCAGCGCAGATCACATAACATGGCGCGGCGTTTAAAGCTCCTCGCCAATCGCGACTTACAGTACATGTCTTCAAGGCAGGGCTTGGGTTGGGGTTTGGGGGGGGGGGGCGTCTGTTATGCAGCGTGTGCGGGGGAAATTGGGATGTGAGGCGATCCCCCCGTGAAACAACCGAGCTCAGACTAAAGGCGATGGCTGTAAATTCGTGCCTCGCAGCCATTTCAACCCCCCCACCACACACACACACACACACACACA
>NC_137208.1:10310478-10382978 GCF_960531495.2 Zeus faber
TCATCAACCGTTAGGGTATAATTCGAATGTTATTGAACAAACCTCCCAATGATAACAGTATGTTTTTCAGAAATAAAAAAACTCAAAATTCACTGTTCCAAATTATTATGTGCAGCATTATTTACTGAAATCAAAAGCTATTTCAATCAAAAACATCTTAACAGGCCAAGTTACATGTTGACATAGGAGCCTTCTTTGATATCACCTTCACTATTCTTGCCTCCATTGAACTTGTGAGTTTTTGGAGAGTTTCTGCTTGAAGCCTCCTAGAGCTGCTGTTTTGATGCAAACTGCCTCCACCCTCATAGACCTTTTGCTTGAGGATGCTCCAAAAGTTCTCAATAGGGTTGAGGTCAGGGGAGGATGGGGGCCACACCATGAGTTTCTCTCCTTTTATGCCCATAGCAGCCAATGACACAGAGGTATTCTTTGCAGCATGAGATGGTGCATTGTCAGGCATGAAGATGATTTTGCTACGGAAGGCACGGTTCTTCTTTTTGTACCGTGGAAGAAAGTGGTCAGTCACAAACTCTATATACTTTGCCGAGGTCAATTTCACACCTTCAGGGACCCTAAAGGGGCCTACCAGCTCTCTCCCCATGATTCCGGCCCAAAACATGACTCCGCCACCTCCTTGCTGATGTCGCAGCCTTGTTGGGACATGGTGGCCATTCACCAACCATCCACTCCTCCATCCATCTGCACCATCCAGGGTTGCTCGGCACTCATCAGTAAACAAGACTGTTTGAAAATGAGTCTTCATGTATTTCTGGGCCCACTGCAACCGTTTCTGCTTGTGAGCGTTGCTTAGGGGGGGCCCAATAGTAGCTTTATGCACAGCTGCAAGCCTCTGGAGGATCCTACACCTTGAGGTTCGTGGGACTAGTAGTTTTCCTTTAATGGGGCTCACCTGGCAAACTGATTATCACAGGTGTCTGAGGTTGATTTCAGTGATCCAAAGAGCCCTGGACACAATACCATCCGTGAGTTTAATTGAAAAACAAAATAATTAATGTTTATGACACTTAAATCCAATTTGCATAATAATTTGGAACGTGGTGTATTATCAATTCGCAGATGTTTTCCTATAGTGTCTCCATCTTGGTCATTTAGTTTATTATATAAATGTGTCCTTGTATCATTCTTACACCAAATGGAATGGAATGGAATTCCAATTCCAATGGAATTCTGGGATTTTATGGATTTCCACTTTAAGTAATGAAATTGCTTGAGTAACTCCACTATATACTATAACTATACACGCTGCAACAGTGATGATTCAACCTGTGCTGGAACTACACACACCGAAATGGAGACTCTTTGATCTGTGACACTTTGGGGATGACGGATGACACCTTTTTGCCGCCGCCGCCGCCGATTGGGAGTTATAAACCTTAAGTATCGGCAATTACAGATTAATGATCCAGTCTATTACTTTTAAGGAACCGTGTAGAATTAGACAGTTCGTCTGGGAATTAAAGATTTAGTATTTGAAACGCTGCCCCGTGTTTGTCCCTTGGAGACATCGCAGTGCGTCCGCGGTTCTTTATCAGATTTTTGGACATTTGCGGATACCAAATACCACATTTTTGGCCTGGTACGTATATATCTGTTCATCCAATCGAGGCATTTTCACTGAATCTCGGGGTTTAAATGTATGCGTTATCATTTAGTTATTTAATTAGTAACATTTGGAGAAACGTGTCAACGTAATAGCGGAGGACTGTTTTTATTTTTAGCCCTCCCGGTGATAAAGTACAATGACGAAGTCTTAATTGCTTTTTTCCCCCCCTCCCAAATCGATGCCTGGTAATTCGGGGAGGTATGGAACATGTTTGTTTCTCCCATCGCAAGATTAATGGCTGCTAGGCGGTAATTAAGCCATTCTAATGCAATCATGCAATGTGCATTATCCCAAACTGCGTCCAGGAAGTGGAGATGACCTTGCACTCACTCATTTCACCGTGACGTCTTAATCACTGTCGGTCAATATTTAGGGCCCGGATCACACTCGGCCAAAATTCGAAGTTTTAATCATCATTGGCCATTAGCGAGCTGACGGTCTGACGGCGGAAATAATATTCCCGTTCGCAAAGCGAGTATCTTTATTTATTTATTTATTTATTTTTTAACGATAGCACTGAATCAAAAAGGGATTAACCACTTTGCAAACACCAACGTTACCGTGATGAGCTCAGGGTGCTTTACGATGGCGGATCGTTATCATGCAGGAAACATGGATCGTTTTAGCCGCCGTTCGTTTTTTTTCTTTATTTTATGGCTCCCCTGTGATATTGGGAGCAAATGGAGGAATTGGCACAACCGTCTCCGGCCTGGATGTTGGGCGTGAGAACAAAAAAAAAAACCCCACGACAATCTGTGGTATCTTTTTTTTGGTTCCACTCATATCAATAAATACATCTCAGGCCAGCTGCGCCGTAAAAAAAAATAATAATAAAAAAGACACGACAGCCCCTCTGTGCCTCCGGAATCTTAAATTATAAATGGAATTCGGTCACGAAGAAAGCCGCCGCTCACCACTTCGGTTTGTGAGAAACCGAAGTGGAACGGTGGGTCAAATTCGCTCTCTCCCATCTCCCGAGACGGGAGCCGTCGACCACGCCCCGACCTTCACTCGCGGCGGCGGAGTTGCCTGTCGTCCCTCTTCAAATTGAGACGTTCCCCTTTGAAAAGCCGTGCCTCCGTCAAAGATCTCCACTCCACCACCCCCAACTGACTTTAGCCTTCATCTTCGTCTCCTTCTTCTCGGCGCGTCCCGGCGTCTTCCTTCAAATGTCTCAGCTTTTTTGTTCCCCCCCCCCTTCGCTGTCGAAAGCGGCGGCGGACGGCGAGAGAGATAGAGGGGGGCGGGGGATGGGGGGGGCTGAGTTTGGCTGAAGCCTGGCGGAGTGTCGGCAGATCAAAAGGCGGGCGCCGGTGCTTCCCCCTCCAAGGCCCCGAAACGTCGGCGGATTACGAGACGAGGGGCGAAGCGGAAATCCGCCTGAAAATATTCCGTGTTTGACATTTATCCCTTGTTCAATTAGCTGGCGCTTTTTAAGAAAACGCCGTTTTGCACGCACGTGCTTCTCTAGATGCCGTGTTTGCATTATCGGTGGCGGGGTCCGCCTTTCCCGGCGAGAGTGCAAAGATCGTGCACGAGCAAAGGAGCGGGAAAAAGTCAGCCGCGGTGGGTTTTGCTGTGGCTGCAGCAGTTGTGGTCAGAAAACTGTCGATATGGATGCACGTCCACAAAAAAGAAAAGCACCGTGGGATGATAAAAAATATATACACACATCTCCATCGCCTGACCGAGAACGGGGGAAAAACAACAACAAAAAAAAAAAAACCTTCCTTCAGATGAGGGCCAACTTTCGAGAAACTTTCTTTCCAAACGCACGGACTTGCGAGACTCTGGTTTAACAGGGAGCCCAGAGAATCCGACGGAGGCTTCCAAAGCCGGCGACCTCTCTCCGACCCGGTTGGACGGGAGTTCGAAGGAAGAGACATGGCCGCTCATTCACAGGCGGCCGCGGCCTCCCTCGGCGCCGCCCTGACCCGCCTCCCGACGCGTCGCCGTCACTCACACCCGGCCTCCTCTCCAAAATCAAACGCGTGCTCGCACTCCCCCCCACACACCCCCATTGCTTGCTCTGTATAATTATGTTTTTCCAATTACGTCCCATTTCTCCCTGTTCCATCATTAAGAGGCCTTGTTAGTCCCTGCGTGACTCTGTCAGGGATTGATCGTCGCCATCATCCTCGCATCCTCCCTTATGTCTTCCGTCCGGAACATCAAGGACGCGGCGGCGGATAAACATCGTCGGCGAAATCTCTGAATGCGCCTTGATTGCCGCGACTTGGATCTCTGCCGAGCGGCGGGGGGTAAAAAAAAGAGAAAGAAAACATGTAATTTGGTGTGCATTTAAGCCATTGACATCATTTACGAGGACGGCGGCGGCAATCATCTATAGAATGCGTGCGTTAACGCTCCGCTGGGTCTTTCTCCTCACCCGAGTGCAGAATTTTAAGGAGGCAGTAAACAGATTTAGGGACGTTCAAACGCTCAGTGTCTTACATTTAGCACCTCGCATTACAAAATGGCGGTGTTAATTTGTGCATGTGTATGCATGTGTGAAAACGTGCGTGCGTGTGTGTGTGTGTGTGTGTGTGTGGGTGCGCCTAAGCCTCCTCTTCTTCTTGTCCATCACGAGCCCCAACCAGGAAGTGAAAGACTTTAATTAAAGGAGAGGATCCTTATTGCCATGGGGAAGCGACGTGATGGGGTGCTATTGACGTGTTTCAACGCCTTGAAAGGTTCAGGAATTATACGGTGTTAAAAACTGACGTACACCTACCTCACACACACACACACACACACACACACACACACACACCACGACAAACATATTTAACCCTCCTGACCCCCATGTCTATTTGAGGCAGACATTTGCCTTGTCTTAACAGAGCTTTAGACCCTTACATGTGTGTCCAAGCAGATCAATAGGCACTCACTATAAAATGGACCCAGGCGTAAATTAACACACAAGGGAGACCCCCCCCACTGTGGGATCCACAGGGCTATTATTTGGACGCAAACACGCACGCACACACGCATGCACGCGCACGCACACACACGCACACACACACACACACATCAGCACGGATGCATGAATGAACAAAAGGTTGTGGGATATGCATTTTACTGCAACTGCCTTATAGTTATAGATAAGGTAAAATAGTACTTTATTAATGCCCTGGTGAGGTAATTTGATTGACTAGAGTGTCTGAAAAAAACACATAATAATAATAATAATAATAATAATAATAACAACAACTGCAGGAAGAAATCAGAAAATTCTACTGAACTTACAGACATAATGCAGCTACGTCCATGTAATTCCACGAATCAAACTCTCATGGCATTACGTACGAAGCATTTCCATTTCAACCAGACATCAAACTTTGATTTTAATTCCTAAAGCGACATCATTTGTGTCATATGAGATAGGTCAGTTCTAAATAACAGTTCTACAGTAAATACCTGAGCTAACAGTCCTAATTTTGTTTGTAAGTTGTAAACTACAGTCATTTGGAAATTTCGACAAAAGAAGACGCACATTTATGTACTAACGGGGATTCACGATGGCGGTTGAACGTGCGTAATATTATTGTTGACATTTTTCCTTTGATTACGTTTTCTTTTTCTTTTATTTTGAAACCTGTGCTGCCAGCATGCTGGGCGTGCATCTAGGACAGGGTTAGTCTGCAAGTGCAGTTCAAGTTCTCAACCTGCCATGCAACTCTTTGTTCTTAAATCATCAAGAGCTGCTGCAGCAACTCTGTCCTGTGGACGACCTGTAGGATGACGAGAGCGCAGCTTTTTGCTCCGCAGAACCGCCACCCACCCCCCTCTTTGGCGAACGATCTCACCGTGTTTTGGTCTATAAACAACTGATCACTACTCCAAGAGGGGGAGAATCACCAGACAAATACATGTAGAATGTACATGGAAAAACATAAACATAGAAACATCAACATGTATCGACAAAACAGAGGTAATTAGGTCCAGGAAAACTGGAACAACAATTGGGCACATGGCCTCTTCCTGTTAATGAGGGAGGAAAGGAGAGGGATGTTACCAGGAGGGTGTTTATAGCAGGTGCTGGTGGTGTGTGTGTGTGTGTCTCTGGCGTGCGTGCGTGGTGTCCACTGGTAAGTGTATGGGACTTCATAACAATAACAATAACCATAATAAGAATAATAACAATAATAATAATAATCATCACATTCACATAAAAATAATAATGAAAAATTGTGATTAAAAAATATCCAATACTGTGTTATAAGTGTAAATTGAACAAGCTTGTTTCGTCCTCACAAGTAATGACAACATGATGTGTAATTAGTGTGTATAGATTCAACAGGAGATAAATACCTTGGAGACACTCAAGGTATTGATACCCGCTGGTGTCACACAGCCCACGTCAGTGTGACACCAGCAGGTATCAAAATGAGAATAACCCAGAGTGCAGAGACAAGAGAGCATGTAGAATTGAGAATGACTTCATTCATGAAAACTCACAACAGCCAGTTGCACTCAATTTACTTCATCATTCTCAAAGCTCGGCGCAGTTTCTACGGCTTACACCGTGCCGCCTGCCCTCCCTGGGCGAAGGCGTTCCTTTACCAAGGAAATCCATTCATTGGAAACGAGAACCTTCTGGAACATCCCCGTCATTCTGCTGGAGATGCTTTGAGCTGTTTGCTCGGAGTTGAGTGTTGTAGGAAAACTGGACTCGCACTTAAAACGGGCACTTTTCCCCCGCACACCCAAACATCTATTGATTGGCCGCTAGTGCTGCTGAATGCTTTCCCTCCTGGATACTGACAGTTCTGGTGACACACACACACACACACCCAATGGAGTCCTCAGAGAGCAAAGGGTTGCACGCACGCACGCACGCACGCACGCACGCACGCAGGCAGGCACGCACGCAGGCAGGCAGGCAGGCAGGCAGGCAGGCAGGCACGCTTAGACCGGCACAGACAAAGAACCTACGAAGCCAATGAACATGCATCCTTTAAATTGATGTAAACACTGATAACACAGTCACAGTGACGTGCACACAGCAACATATGACCACTGAGCTTGCACATAGATGCAGGCGCACATGAAAGCGCGCACACGCACACGCGCACGCACGCACACACACACACACACACACACACACACACGCACACACACAGACAATAGCCCACACTCACTCTTCCAGCCTGGCAGGTAATTGCTGTCTTTGGGGGGAGCAGTGGGTCTACAATAGTGCGCCAGTGTCCAGGCAGGCTCTATTCACTGCCACTGTAATTACCTAATTGAAAAGCTCACAGGGGAGAGAGCGGGAGAGAGGGAGAGAGGGAGAGAGGGGCCGGGGTGGTAGATAGAGGTGGGGGTAGATGGAAAGGGAAGAAAGTGAGCGGGACCTTTGAAGCTGCTTAAACTGTACACTTTTTCGCCCGCGCGCGCACACACACACACACACACACACACACTCACTCGCACACTGAATAATGGGCACACACATCAATCTGCACTCACTTTCACATACACATGAGGATACACAAACCCGATTCTCACACACACACACAGCTTTTTTTTTCTTAATTAGATCACTTTAGGGGTAAATATTGTGGTGCTGTGACAGGGAGAGGGAGCGCGGGGAGGGAGATGTATTGTTGTGCCATTGAGGATGCGGTGCAGCAGGAGGGATGGGGGCTCAGGGGTCACTCTCATTTCTGATGTGGGCTTCTCTGTCTAGGGGCCCCTCTGCTCCCGCTTTGAGTTTAGGATGGGATCCGTCCAGAGATCTGTGGATGTGTAAACGCCTTTTTGGGACTGAATGCGTGCGTGCGTGTGTGTGTGTCTAGTACACTACACTCTTCATGCTTGCACAGAATGTTCTACTTCATGTAACGTCATTGTCATGGTGATGCAGTATTATTAATCAAATAAGTCAAACATTCACCACAGACAGCCGGACGTTTGAAAGGATTGGTTTGTTCGTTTTCGAAACCAGGCCTTGGAAAAAAAAAAACGTAATGTCGGTTCAGATCATTTATAACACAAAGACTTGACTATTTACCTATCTCTCTGGGGGGGGGGGGGAATGAGTTCTCTGTATTTGATCCGTCCTACACCTAGGGGGCGGTGGCCGGCCGCAGTTACACCACCCAGGCACCACCTCCACTTCTTTCGCCTCAGGGGGCACTGACATGCAAGTCTCTGACGGTGGGAGGAAAGCCACACAAACACATGGAGAACATGCAAACCCCAAACATTAAGGATTCAAACCCAGGACCACCGAGCGACGGCGTCGCCGAAGCCACACACTCCGACGGGGGGAAAGACAAGCTCACAATCCAGTCGGACAGTCTCAAAACAGCATGTGATGGCGAAAAATGTTGGCAAAACTGGGCATTTTATCAGGTTGATTTGGGATAAAAATCGAGTTTATTTCACTGACACGTTGGCACTTCTGCAAACCGGCGGTTTTGAGACTAGAAACAGGGAGTCGTGTCGCTTCCTACCGGCGACCTGCTGGAGCCGGCGTTGCGCTGTGGATGTGCTGCGGCAAATGCAAAGGCTTGTTTTGAAAAGTACAACTAAAATGATGGGGGCTTTTTTTGAAGCCATTCGTGGCTTAAATAACAGTCCATCAAAATCAATCAAGGCAGGTTGTGGAAATACGATATGTCTGCCCTCCGCCATCGGCTGTGCTGTTCTTTTCGGCTGAGGTTAAGAACCTTCACTTCTTTGCTCCCGGGTCTGTTACAGCCTGAGGTTAGAGCCCCAGGTCAGCAAAACGAACGACGACGACGACAACGCGGGTCAATCTCTGAAGGGAATCGCAAAGCCGGATCGCGTCCGGGAAACAAGGTGGGCGAAGACGGAGAGGACGGAGAGGACGGCGGGAGGAGCGAACGGAGGGAGGGGAAGGGAGGAAGGCTCCCGAGAGGAAACAGCGAGAGGAAGGACAGACGGACGGACGCCGGTTCAACTTTGCGCCGTTGGCACTTTCAAGTCTGACACACACCCACGCGCACACACACACACACACACACACACGATTAAATTAATCCAATCTGTTGATACCCCGGTCTCCATCGCTCTATTTCCAGGCTGGTTCTCTTTTTTCCCCCGCTGCCCCCTCCTCCTCCTCTTCCTCCCCCTCCGAGACGCATACACTTGATTACTGGAGCCTATTTGTTATTAATGTCGGCTTAAAAAAAAAATAATAATAAAAATAAAGCGATATTCCATCTTGCCGGGCATGAAAACCGGTCCTGGAGACGTGCTCAATGTCAATAAGAGCCCCACGGTTCTGACGGTCTGTTTGCGGGGACGGCGGCGGCCCCCACACTCCACTCTCTAATCTCCCGCGGTAGTGATGTGGAGACCCCATTACAACATGTAAATTACAACCCCCCCGCCCCGCCCCGCCCCGCCCCGCCGAAGTTCCTCCCATTGCACGCCATATAAGTTCCATTCGGAATATGATCCAATGACTGTCACTCCGGGAGGCTCAATGTCGAAGCGTTGGCAGGGAGTGTGTATGCGCGTGGATCTGAGGGTTGTCATATTTGTGCGAGATTGAAGTCAATTTGGGAGGCAGCTTGGAACGTGTACGGAAGCTTGCGTTCACCATAAAATACTGCAAAAACAACAACAAAAAAACAAAAACGAAGGAGTTTATGGTCCCATTGACCAGCGTAACTGACACCGGCCAGCGTTTACAAAAAGATGATCCTTATTTCATTTAAAGTGCGAATCCGTAAATGTGCTCGTGTTGGGTGGATTACACTACAAATCCCAGAATTCCCTTCGAAACAATTTTTGGGGGTTTTTCTTGGTCACTTGAAGGGGCGGGGATTATCTTTCACCCGAGAGTGCCATTCCTTTTTTTTTTTTTTTTGGTGAATATTCATCCACATTAACGGTTTACTGACCACGACTGCCTACACTGCTTCATCAAATTCTCCATGGCAACCCTTAACTTCGGCGGCGGAATCCGCCACAGACGGTGGAAAGCGCATATAGAGGAGCACATTATCACAAATACATTGGAGGACCGTTTCTCATAAGACGCCAGCTAAAAGAACTATCAAATATGGGATTTTTGTTGACAAAATAATCATTAGGGATTAGCACTTGAACTTCTATAGGGTTGAGCCGAGCACCAATGCAAACAAGATCTGGCGATTTTATTCCCTTGAGACAGTGCACACGGACAGGCATACGTCCATGAATTATCCTAGTGGAGATGGGATGTGTTTTTATTATAGTCTTTTCATGTTGACCTGCTGTCTAGAAGCACTTAAAAAAGGAAGACACGGGAAACCGAGCAGCCGTCCAACGGCCGTCCAATTATCTCCGACCGATTTTTCTTTCAGCAGCTGCACACTTCGTGCCTCCTCTGTCCTTCCCCGAGTTTCTCCGCCGGTGTCCATTCAGCTCCGCTCTTCAATATTTCTCCGGAACAATAGAGAGGGAAAATGTCTAACCTTCGCCCGAACGAACGCACCGGGGGCCGCATCGGAGAAGTGGGCAACCTTGCGCTCCGCGGCAAGGCCGATATAATTCCTCTTCGAACAATAACGGGCTCATAAGACGACCGGATCAGACGGCGGTAAATCTCTTACGGTCTCCCCCTCATTATCCCTCTTTGTTTCTCTCTCTCTCTCTCACTTCTCTTTCCTGCCCCACGTGTGCGGACCGAAATAACTTTGATGTCCTCGTTTCTTCCTCCTCATCTCCCGCCGCGGCGTTGTGACCCGCTCAAATTGCCACGGGTCGCGCACTTGTTTGAAATAGGCCCCGCTCCCGGCCGCGATGACACAGAAGACATAAAATCGGGAGTAATTTATTGGGATATAAAACTTGTAGTTTCAGAGCAATGAAACCTCGGAGAATGGGGCCGTATTGAATTATTTCCCCCCGTGGTGCTCAATTCACGCCCGCTATCATTTATTTATTTTTTTTCCTCCCCTCTTCCTTTTCATTTTACCCCCTGGGACGCTGTTCTACATGTTGGGTTTAAACAAACAGGTCAATATGGGTAAGTGGTAAGCCCTCGTATGGGTATAGAGAGAGAGATGAAGTGTACTGTACATCCAGCGCATTGAATCAAACTGCATCCAGAGCCGTAAATGCAGGATTGTGTCCCGCTACCTAAAGGGGGATAAGCATAAACCTATTCCCTGGTGCCGGGGTCCATGCACTGGGACAGACACCTATAGGATAGTGTTATTGCTCCATCACTTATGCTGCATTGACAGATATGGTATGGAACCTCAGGTGGCCCGGTCATGGATTATTGGCCATTGCATTGATCTACGCTATGAGACTCTTGACGCCTGGCATCAATCCTCTTCGTTCTGGATCCTTGTGGGACAGACCTGCAGAGATGCCGTGTATTGGTAAATATATAAAAACTCTAAATTAAATGTTGCTGGGATGATGGAAAGTGTTCCTAGATGATATTTCAAATGTGTACTTCATTTGTACGTGATATTTGAACCCTATTCCCAGATCAATATGGAGCAGGCTTTCTTTTGTTTTACTCCAGGACGCTCTATGATCCTCATATCCACAACTTGCATACATTTGGAAATGCTGCCCTCTGGTGCTCAGGGATAATATACAATTTCCACGTCGATCTTACAAAACACCCAAATTGCTTTTATTGTGCAAAAATATATTTTTTTAACAAAACAAAACAAGATAAAAATGGAGATGAAAATAATATAGTTGCATTACTAATTCTACTCCTAACATTCTGACATGGGCATGAAAAAAATACTCAACCGTGCAAAAAGACAACTTTGGAAATCAGCTATAAAAAATGACACCGTAAACATTTTGTACAAAAAAAAAAAAGAAAAAAGAGTAAAAAAAAACAAACAAGCAAAAAAAAACCCCATCTTATTTACATGTTAAAAAATTCCAGCATGTATGAGGCTGATGTGGCCCCGTTGGTATAATCGTACGTCACGCGACTGCTTGTGGAAGACACGCCCTTTTTTATTTTACAAAACGCCAGCATTTGGACTTTAATGTTCAACAAAGTTTACATAATCTTGAATAGCAGAGACAACTCTCACGGTGTCAACATGAGTCATTAAATACGTCGGTGCAAAAAGGACAATATTCCGTGAACCTTGGACACTATACACGATACGGCGGCAAAAAAAATGTTTCTAGACCTGATTTTGAGGAAAATATTTGATAATTGCACTCATAAATAATATATGATCTGATGTTATACATTCAACCAGTAATGGAGTATATGTAAAATGTTCAGTCAGTGTAGAAAAAGAAGTACATTCAATTGTGATTATATGCTATCTTAAAAAAAGATATCAAATCGGTACCGTTTCGTATTCATGTTACATCCCTACGGCTTTTTACAGTATATTCTGCAGTTTAGAATTTGAGATGAAGGGTTGACAGTTATGTTTTGTCCATCCGTCAAAACGGACCGTCTCACTCTCTCAGTCTTAATTCAGCTCCTGTCATTTTTAAATAAGACAGATTATGATCCGCTCGGCTCATAAAGCGAAATAAGTTTCGTTAAATTCACGGCTTACCCGACGCGAAGCTGCTCCACGTAATGACCTTTCGCTCCATTGAGCGTCTCTGCTCGTAGTCATAGTCACTTTCACAGGGATGGAAAACCCCGTAAAAGCGAGAGACCTTGAAAAGGCAGGCCGTGGACTTGTAAATCCACGGACGATGTCTTTGCGTCTCTCGGGGATTTAAAGACCTTCACCAACGTCACGTACGGTATTTCAGGTCGCTGCGCCGGCTGGACCATGAAGAAGACGCTCTTTCCACCCAAAGGCAACTGGTCGGTGGGGCGAACGCGCCGTGCGTTCCTCAGACCGGGTGACATTTTTTACAAGTTTCCCAAAACCCTCAAAGGCGCAAGGAAATGAGCGGCGTCCTGCCGCAGAACCGGAGCACCGCTGCCGTGCGAGTTACTTCAAAATAAAATGGCTGCCTCGGCGGGTTCGGCGAGTCAAACACACTGGAGCGGAGGGCGCGCCCCGGGTTCCTTCTCCCAGAACGAGTTAATGAAATACTTTAAGGCCTTTTTTATGACACGTTTGAATGAAACTTTAAGGCAGATTTTAAAAAATCTAGGACAGGTAAGTGCGGAGGTAAGTGTTGGGTTCGGCGGTCAGGTTCGGGTTTCGTAACGCCAGAAATGTTCTGACTGACTCTGACGCAGTGGAACCAGGCAGATTTTTGACAGACATTGTGTTTACGTTGAAACGACAGTCAGACTATCACGGCCTAATATTCGCCAAATCGAATTTAAGACATTTTTAAAGACTTTTTTAAGGACTGGCAAACACCTTGCATTTGGGCTTTGTGTAATCTTCCAAAAATGTATAAAAATGTATCCTTTTGTTGCTGCAAACACACATTGGGAAAGCCATTATCCCCCACTAGGAGCTGGGTTTCTTTATGAGGATTTGTCTTGAAATGAGGTTTAAAAAGTGACGACTAGACCCTGCATCTAGAGTTTCCTCCCGCTGCAGCATAACGCCGCGGTGGCTACCTGATGGTGTTCATCCAGCGTGTCGCCGGTTCGACACCTGGAACTGCGCGCGGTCCGTCCTGGCTGTCAGCGCCCCGGCGGGAGCTTCCTGTTGATGACGCTCAGGCTCTGCGCCAGCCTCCTGGTGAACAGGGCGTAGGACTTGCCGCAGTAGGTGTGCGTCGTCTTCAGCAGCTCCTCTTGCAGAGGAGCGAGGAGGAAGGCCCCCGGGTCCGCTCCGAACGGGTACTGGCGCACCCGGGAGGAAGGTTCAGGAGTTAGTTTTTGGGCGGGGGGGGGGCAAAAGGTAGCACCTAAAAAAGTACCAGGATGACATACTACAATCTACATGGTGAAATATCGTAGTGTGCAAACACTGCGCAGTACGCCGGCACCGATATCCCAGAATGCACTGTGACACAGCACAGGGACAACTCCCTGTGCTACATCTCCAATTTAGACAATAACATTTTATAAAAATAAATAAATCTGTGATCTCTATATGAGGGTGAGTGAATGCAAACCATTATAGATTAGACCTCCGATGTGAATATTGAAACGCTTACACAACATATTGATCAAATCTCATTTAGTAACATAAATGACCGTCTTGATAGTGAGGGGCCATTATGGTCATAATGTTAATTATTCAATAATATAGTTGTATAGATCCACCATAACAATTAGTCTCACTTCTCCAGAAAATGAATATGTAATACATTCAATTAAAACCCAATTCATAACAATCACCCAAATAACAAACACTTGAACAATCAATATCCTCAAACTAAACTGATTACAGGACAATTCAAAATCTATGAATGCTTGTTAATTAATGTATCTTGTTAAATGATTTTGCCTGAATAAAAACGCTGAAGAGGACCAGACAAGACATTAGACAGTCTATCAATCATTTTCAATCCGTGGGCCACAAGGGTACTGCAGATACGGTATGGACTATTTCATAAAATATAACATTTTTTAATTTTTTATAAAAAAAAAAATATATATGTTATAACAAATTTCATGGTATTTTTCTTTAAAACCTTAAAAGTGCCCTAACCAATAGCTATGAACGCAACATTGATCGCCGCTCTCCGTGCTCGTTCAAGGTGACTCCTTGATCGTTAAAAATAAATGTGCTACGTGTTACTTGTGGTCGGATGTGGGCCACTAATTTCTCCTTTTTCTACTCCGATTTGCCAGTGGACGCAACCCTTCACTAAGACTCTTGGAATAAAGGAAAGTTTTCACGGCTTCCCCGATAACAGAGATGCTTTTACAATGCCCCGAGGAAATCAAAAGGGAATTAACATCTTTTACGCAGGCACGTTTGCTTGTGGTCGAGCCCCTGATATTGGGTCACAAACGGAATGGCGTTTTAATGAACGTGAGCTCAGCTTGCCCGCTTACACACACACACACACACACACGCACGCCCCACTCACAAAGCTGCATTTACAATCAGAGTATTGATTCTGCATTGGTGACTGTGGGCTGTTCGTGTGGAGACTCGGACCCTAAACGTACCAGAGGCCGTAAAAATTAATGGCTACATCCTGAGCCCCGGCTTTGACAGGGGAGAGAGCCGGGGGAGGAGAGTCAGACAGACAGACTGACAGACAGACCACTAACATGTTCCTTTTGGAATTAAATGATATCACATGGTTTTCTTTGTCAGCAACTGGTTCCATTTTACTAGGGCGTAGTATTATTTGTGAATAACATTGTTCATTGAAAGACCACACCTGTGTAAAAATGATTAATAGTCTGCACACACATTTGGCATTACTGACAAACTTTGCATTTTTTTTATATAATCTCTATTTACGGGTTTTGGACAATTCAAAAGATATGGTGAGTATCTCCCGGTCCTATCTCCTGGTTACACATTTCTGTCTTTAAGTACTTCATTTGGACAAATTTTGGATACAAAATACGGCCAAATGTAGTAACTTTCACAGAAAAACACTGTGTTAAGTAAATGTGAGCTATTTTCAGGACAGTCAAGCTGGATATGGCCCTTTAAGTGCTGTGACAACATCTCTCTTTATGACACCAGGTGACAAAGATGCCTATCCTTGAAAGACGGTTGTGGAACTGTGAAGTGAGGGGATGGTGCTCTTAACTTCCACAACAGACCCAAACCAATATAACTTCAGGCCTTCGTACAAATGGAGAATGGGAAACCAATAAAGACCTCCTCTGTTATTAAACTCCCCGAGAATTAATCCGTAAAGCTCCATCCTTGCGGCGAGAAAGACATTTGAACACAACTATGAAAAGGATCGATACCGGATAAGCTATTGCAGCCATAAGCGCTCAGCTGTGAACTCAACTGTTCACGTCCCGTCTGTGTGTGTGTGTGTGTGTGAGAGGAAGTTCAAGATTTTCTCTGAATGCTTAAATGTGCATGTTTGTTAATATGCATGCAACGGTTAACCCAGAGGACGTGTCTCTGTGCGTGCGTGTGTGCGGACGTGCGTGCGCACGTGCACACCTCCGCATTCTGCCGCAATTGATCCCGCGGTCCGAGCATGGGGGAAGGGATGAGGTATTGATCGCCCATCGGCCTGATGTAAATCCAATGCTTTCTGGAGAGGAAGGTGATGAGGCCCGGGCGCTGATGGCTTCATTAGGTAAATGCCACGGTGTGGTCGATGCCACTAAACAACCAGTGAACATCCTCATGGGGGAAATTTGCTTTGGCCGTAACATCCCGCCCCGGCGCCAATATTGTATTTACCGCACGGTGTGTGGTCTGGTGGGGGATGTAATATGGGGGTTCTAAACGCAGGCACCTCCCCTCACAGATGGGTAAGAGAGTGACTGTTCACGGACGGGGGAGGGAGGTTACAGAGTGTCTTCCTGTTATGTACGAAGGAAAAGAAATACATTAAATATCTATCTACAATAAAAGCATAAAAAAAACAATAATAATTTTTTAAAAAGTACCCCCGTGTTTCCAGAATAAACTCGGAATTCCGCCCCCTGACTTTGGGACCAGCGAGCAGAGCAAGGCCCCCCCCCCCCCCGTTATGGCGCTTATACAGCGCAGGGGAGGGAGAATAAAAAATAGATAAAGAGATAATTGATAAATACGGCTACGTATAAAAACCACACCGTTCCCTCGCTTGTTTTCAACTTGAGGTCGCTCTGATTGGGCTTTGCCAAAAAAAAAAACAAAAAAAAACGGGAAAGCCCGGGGTTAACAGAAAAAAAACCCACCCGCCTTTTCTTGGTGCCGATTATTTAGTTCAAAAGAGTCACATTGTTTGCGTTTCTGCTATTTCACATGACATGTTGGTGGGGTTTTTTTTCAAGATTTTTTTGTTAATCTTTTCATTATTATGTGGTGACTTTATTTTCCTTCCAGCTGAACAGAACCCAGAATCCATCTCATACCCCAGATTATTTTTTTCCCAAAGAGGAGCCGTGGCTAAATGGCATTTTAGATTTCACATTCCTTCCAGTCCTGCCAGGACGCTTCAAACAACTAAATCCAGGGAATTGGGCCGGCAACCAAGACCAGGTCACTTCAAGAGAGCAAAGCCACCCACCCACCCACACACACACACACCTTCCGTATGGCCTCATAGGTGGCTCGGAAGGCCGGCTGCTTCAGGTTGTGGTAGACGCCTCTGTTTCCATGGAGGATGTAGATGCCATTTTCCTCGGCTGAAGCGCAGTTGCTGCCGTAGATGCAGTGGTCAGGGCGGTAGTTCCACTGGCACGGGAACTCCAGCAGACGCTCTGGGAAGAAACACACACACACACACACACACGTCAAGGCATCATGAAGCACCATTTTAATACCTTCTATGGTGGTATGGCAATAAAGCGGTTGTTTATCATTTAACTATAAATAAATACGATAGATTTACAATATTATATATATAAATAAATATTAAAATAAATAATTTAAATCATGATAAAACACTCAATTTCTTTCTTTGTTTGGGTGTAGATAATTGTGATCCACTTACAGGTGAAAAATAATGTTTGTGCCCACTGGCTTTATCACGCTGGTGTCATATTAATATTCTGTTGACACCAGTGTTAAATAGTGTTGCCACGTTCCTTTCAGTTGCCTGTCCTGTTTGTGTGTATTTGTGCGTGCACTCTACCGGGGTTGTAGTGAAAGATGATATTGAGCAGGTCCTGGTCTCCCCAGGTGATGTTCAGCTTGTATTTCTGCAGCAGCGGCATCAGCAGCTCCACCCAATGCAGCCCCACAGACGTCATGTCGTTCTGTCGGTAATACACAAACACACATACCAGCAAACTTTGTATTTTTAAAGGGGACCTTCTATGAAAAACTCACTTTTTCAGTGCTTCTGCACATACATATGGATCTCTGATGGGCCTACTGACACATACTGTGAAATAACAACCCAGTCAGTGAGCTAAGCATGAGAACTGCTCCGGCTGCACAGACCAGCACAAATGTTTTAAAAGAAAGAGGAAATAATACCAACTGTCTGTGAGTAATGACTTTTTGTATGGTTTTGCTCGCAGCCAATCACAGCAAGCGTTCTTCGATTTAATGCGACGTGTGATTGGCTCACTACCACAGCAGCAGCTACAACAGTTAAAGGATAGGTTCACAATTTTTCAAGTCCGTCTTAAAACTACAGTCAGGTGTCCATATGAACAGTGAAAGAAGTTTTCCTTGCCGTAATTATTCCTCCTGTATTGGATATTTGTTATAAATACACTCCCCAAATACTTCATTGTGCAGATTTGCACAGTTATTTAATAAATATTTCAATAATTTTAACACTTTTAAAATGTATTAATGTAAAAGTCATTTGGATGGGGAGGAATGGTGCCATTTTACACAACTGAATACTTGCATCCACATGATGGGTATAGTAGGAGAAAAAAAGGTACAGAATGAAGTATTCTATTGGCATCGGTAGCACTTTAAGGGTACTGGTGTTGGTACTGGTATCCCAAGTTTTTAAACAGTAGCGAGCCTTAATTATGAGTGAAGATTCAGCAACTTGATTGCTTATTTCTCGCCTCAAATTTGTTCAGAAACAGAACTTAGTGTACCGATAAGGTGAAATCAGTGAAAGTTCACAGACTCCATAAAAGGGAACCGGAGTAGAGCTCAAATCCCACTGGCTCACAGAACTGGGGGCCTGGCTGCTCTTTTAGATTTAAAGCGGCACACGCTGAAACAGCCTGTTTCTGGAGCAGGACGGCACAGAGGCATGTTAACACGGCTCAAATGCATGACCTGAGTGGCATTTTCAGAATTTCAAAATAAAAAATAAATCTTCAAAAACATCTTTTGGGGACGTCAGACACCTATATGAACTTGCTGAAAAGGAGCACAATAGGTCCCCTCTAATACAACAGACGATGCATGTCATAACTTCAATTGGGATAAGTTTAAAAATGTTCCAAATGTAATATTGAAGAAAACCCAAGGCAGCCGAATGAAGTTGCAATTCCCAGCACAACCGTATAAAACATACAGTAGTCCAGAGCACACAGGCACCGCCTGACTACCAGAGCAGGCAGTGGTTCTCAACATGGGGTCCGGGGATCACCAGGGGCTCCCATTGAAATGATTAATATTTCAACAACACCATTCTATTATTCAGAACATCAGACCATTAGAGAATAGAAATGACTGTTTTAATCATAGTTTCCCTGATATCTCCCTGACTGTCGGATAGACAGGTATGGAAGTTTGGACTAAATCATATACAACAATAAAAATTTCCTCAGGTTGGACTCCCAGCGACAAAATCCAATCAAATAAGAGTCAGTGGCCCTGATGTGAATTGCACTGAGGGTCGTGGAGATGAAAAAGGTTGAGAATCACTGGTGTAAAGCCTGGAGCAGATTCTTGACCCTACAACACAATTTGCAGCACAAGGGGGGGCCTCTAGTGGCCAATGATGATAGAACAGTTCACTGTAAACCTATTGATGCTTGTTTAAATCCTTTTCCCACCACCCAACACCTTAATAAAAAATAAAATAAAAAACAAACAAGTGAGCAACCGTCGGCCCAACCTTAAAGTACGTGCTCCTTATCCGAGTCATGTTCATCAGCATCACCCCGGAGTTGATGCCCGTCCGGCCGTAGAATGGGTGGCGGGCGAAGCGGTTGTACCAGGCGATGCGGGGCTCCTCGTGCTCCGGGGCGAAGGCCGCCAGCTGGGAGGAGTTGAACCGAGAGAGGAAGGACCACAGCCGGTCCACGGGCTGCAGGAAGACGATGTCCGAGTCCACGTACACGAGAGAGTCCACGTCCTTCAGGATCAACTGGAGGGACGAGCAGAGGGACATCAACAAGCCGTTGGTATATCAGGTGTTTTGTGTGGATTATCAAGTCTGGTGTCATCTTCACTCCCCTGCGTGGAAATTGTTAATGTTGATTACTGTCATTTCCATCTTGGCTTTGACACTGCCATTAGATCATACAGTAGATTATTATTGTCATTTGAGAAATAACAGGTTATGGCCACAGTGGGGAGCACTTCTAATGCTCACTCAAGACAATCTACTACAAAGTGTTATTCATTACATTGCAAATGACACAATATCTTTCTCGGTTATGGAGACACTCTTATTGCGACATTACGGGTTATTTCCGCTCATAAATTTGAATGAGAAGACTCCCCGTAATGTGCAGGATGGCTCATCTACCCATCTTCCCGATCCCCAATCGACGGAATGTTTTCTTTTTGACGGTGCATCAGAGCTCATTGGCTGTTCTCCCTCCCTGCCGTAAAACCACGGCGAGTCAAAGTGATGTTTTAATTCCCTTTCAAGACATAATAACTCAGATAATGTTGTATAATATGAGGTAACGTAGGACACGATATTGGCAATGTGAAATTGTTATGACACGCCCCAACGGCAACTCAATTCTCTACTTGGAGTCCATAGTGTGTCCATGTAAATCTAAAATCCAGATAATCTTTGGTTTGTAACGCCAGGGAGGAAGAAGGAGCGCGGCACACACTCACCGGTAGAAACAGCCTCTGCGAGGCGCAGGGCTTGAACAGCTTCTTCCACTCTGCCGCGTTCTTGCTGGGGAAGCTGATGGAGTACACGGTGTAGTCGTACCTGGAGCGAATAAACCCGGGCCACGACTCCAACTGAGAAAAGGAAGAACACATCGCCCATCAGCAGGACATTGTTGGAGGTATACACAGTGTCCCTCAGAGGAGTCCCTGAAATCTCTAACGAAGTCAGAAACCAAGGTATTTAAATAAGCTCTTCGTTAGATGATGTTGACAACATGTATGGGTTCTAGATTACCATGTCACCATGGAAGTTGCTTTTGTAGTAAATCAACATAAGTACCGATAAGGAATGCAGGCTGCAAGTGCCCGGCTGTGTCTGGGACAGAGGGAACTAGACGGACGACGATCATTTAGTGCGATCTCACTAAAATAAATCCATTGAAATCCCAGAAACGACGACAATTTCAGCCAGAAAAGGCACTAGCCCCTTCCAGATACTTGTTTTCTCTGACCAATTCGGGCAATCACGTGAATATGATGACCTAGTAGGTTAGGCTGTAACTGCACCACGGTATTATGATAACCAAAATCTTATCATCTGCTTGTTATTATTTTGAACGCACACTTTTCTCATAATAAACTAACTAGCGGTACAACTACATTTGGTCTCACAGTGTTGAAGAGAAAGCCTATTCAAAATACAAGAGAAGCGTTTCTAATTCGTCACAGCTTTAAATAACAGCTTAAATCCATCAATTTATTGAAATGTTTTATTTCAGAGTTTGACAAGCTGCCAAGAAGTAATATTCACCTGCTAATATCTTTTGACTCTGGGAGGTGAATTTAACTTTAGCTCCCTACTATACTATAGCGGCCGCTAAGACTGGAAAATAAATGGATTGTGAAATCTGAAATCTAGCTCTCCACTGCAATGTCCCGCAGATGGAAAAACCAATTTCCAGCTATGCCGAGGAATAAATTCCAGGAAAAAAGGCTGATGATAGATCCGGGGAATAACTAAAAAAATATATCGTTCCTCACACCATGGGCACATGACGCGACTTTCGAGGTCATCAGACCGCTGTACTGTTCACACTACACGACTTTCCGTCTTGTGATCGGGAACCTTGACGCCGTTGTGGTGTCCCACTACATGACTGATCGGCCCCAGGGCGTCGTCACACATTAAAACATCTTTCACCAGGAGGAATCCCCGACGAGTCTGTCGGGTCTCCAAACCACGTTTTGTCACAAACGCGCACGAGAAGTGACACCGGAAATTACACAATGCAATCGTCAATCTGCCCAGGGGGTGTGTGTTCATGCAAGCATTTAAGATTTCTTTGTGTGTTTAAGTGTTGGTACCTATAAGATGCGTGCGTGCATGTGGAAATGAGAGATAGGTAAACAGTCAGCCAGTAGATGTGCACATTCCCTCAGCAGATGGCTCGTTCAACACACTGGCATCTTGGCTGCGGCTCTGCCAACCCCCAGATCGCAGGCACACACACACACACACACACACACACACACACACACACACACACACACACACACACACACACACACACACACACACACACACACACACACACACACACACACACACACACACACACACACACACTTCAGTGTTGGTGACTGTGGGCTGTTCGTGTGGAGACTCAGACCCTAATGAGTACAAATGGATACCCATTCATAAGTGAAAGTGAAAGGGTGAAGTAGTCTTTGCCGGGAGCAAACCAAAAAACCCTAACGCATTCGTCCGAAGCGTTCTTTTTATTTTCTGGTCGCAAGAGCAACTCCATCGGTTTCACAGAGCCTACTCACGGCCTCTCTGAAGCCGGCATGGAGCTGGTCCTCGGCGAAGACGTGCAGGCGGAGGTGCTTGACGCTCAGAAGGACGGCCGACTTCAGCATGGTGAGCGTCTCCTCCAGCCGCTCGCCGCACGCCACCACCGCCAAGTGCATCGGGGCGTCGGCCTCGATCCGAGCCGTTTCACCGGCGGCGGCGCTGCCGCCTCCGCCCGGGGCCTCCGCCCGGCCCCGCTGCCGCATGATGTACCTGACGTGGGAGGAAGAGTTGGGAGGGCAGGGGGAGGGGGAAAAAAAACAAAAACGGCGAATGATATCGCGGGTTTCAATCGGAACCGCATTGCATAGGCAGGCAGTGTTAATAAATCAAAAGCCACACACCGCGAGCCAGAAATGTAGTCTTGTGATGGAGACCAAACCGTATGGGGTTTCGTGTAAAATGCTGCGACGATCTCGCGCTCACGGCGAGTTGGGTCGGCAATGGTGGACGTGGGTATGAAACCCAGGTGGTGGAGTTAAAGATAAAAGGAGAAAAGCAGGGAGGGCTCGCGCTCAAGCAAGAGTGAACCTAGTCCCGGCTTCGGCCTGACTTGTATGCGATTGTACCGCATGCGGAAAGACATACGAGGGTGCACGTACGCCTGGCAGACACCAAAGGACTCGTCTCTGCTCAAGGACTTTCCAGTCCCGAAGGGGCTCGTTGAAACGGCACCACCTCGTCTCGCCGCAGGGCGGTGCTGGTTCTTCCCTCAGAATCAAACTTGTTTCCGTTGTGCCGCCGTCGAGTGTTCCGACTCCACAGCCCCCGATCGTGCTTTAGAGTAATAATGCAATTCGGTGGCGTTATTGTGCCGATTGTGCTTGTATTTGTCGTTTGCCCCAACGCCCGAGATTGAACTTTGAATATTGCGCGGAAGCTACAAAGATGTAAGTTGTAGGAAGGATAAAAGCATCTAAGGGGAGTAGAACAAACAGCACCAGCAACAAAAAGCTCTTTTCACGGGTATCTTTGTTTTCTCTCGACATCCATCACTCGGGTCTGAGTCTTTTTTTTTTTTTTGTAATAATAATATTAGCTGGCGTCAGATTAACTAAATGTCCGTTGGGTGGCAGAGACGGGAGTCGTTTCGGGAGCCTGTTTACTATCACGGCGAACCGCTTGTCGCCTCCGCACATTCCTATACAGGCTGAACAATGGCGGCCAAAACAAACCCGGTTATTCTCTGTGACATCGACTCCCCAATAATAATAATAATAATAATAATAATAATAATAAAAATAACACACACTATTAGAGATGTTCAGCGGCTTAATGTGACTCAGCGCCGTCACACTGGCCTCATACCTGTTGTACCGGTGCGGGCTCGCCGGGCCCGGTCCGTCCGGGGCTCCCGCGGCCCTCTGCGGGCTGCGTACCCTGCTCCTGGCCTCGGTGGGATCTCCGTAACGGAGCAGGTTGGCGTAGAAATACCAGGCGGACGGGAGGACGGCGCACACCGTGCACAGGAACAGCGCACGGATGTAACGCCGCATTTTCTAGACGACGACTTGGGGCCGACATGGCCCGGGGCACGGGCACGGGCATGGGCAGGAGCCGGGGCGGGACGGGGTTCGGTCGCGGAAGGGGCCCGCCGGCGCCATGCCTCTTCGGTCCGGGTCTCCGTGGTGTGTGGGGGAGGGGTGAGGAGCCATCAACAAAAGTGCGCTCCCCTCCCACCTCCATCTCCTCCTCCTCCTCCTCCCCCTCCCGGGTGTCTACAGAGGAGGATCGGGCTTAATTCGAGCGGCGCCCGGTGCGGAAGTGCTCCAAAACCGCAGTTCAGCCAATGGCCGCTAGATGGTGCTCCAGTAAGTGCAGAACTGACCCAATGTAAGTAAATGGGGGGGGGGGGCGTAATCAATATTTAATATTAATAATAATAATAATAATAATAAATTAATAATATTTCGTTCTAACGAGTGCAGTTTTTTTTTTAAATTATGGTTCATTTAGGAAGATATGATCACCACATCACCCCTCACTCGTTCAATTAAGTACATTGCTAAGTATTTCATATTAACCCAGGGCCGACTGCCAAAAAAGAAGTACATGGATAAATAACGTTATATGTTTATTAATGAAGACCTGATAGATTCATATTTAAGACTATTAAATGACTTTTGCAGCCTAATATTTGCAGACGTTATTATTAGACATAGCGAGACTTTTATGGGCCTGCAAACACCCTACTTAAAACATGCAAAACAAAATAAAAACTAATTGCTGCCCCCTACAGTTCCTGGGAGATGCCCCTCGGCAGGGGCCACAGACCGCGGTTTGGGAGCCCCCGGTTTATACTGTCATCACATCTGAACTGCTGCTTGTACTCCAGATGGAGCTACAGTACAAGACAATAAATGATGAAGACCTCTCTATCGGTTGCTGAGGAAGAACATAGCAGCCATTACAGGGTGTCTGCAATTTTAAGACAAGATTTTTACCAAAATTGAAAACTGGACCATTTCCCTCAGCTCAGGAAGTGGTTAGGAACTTGAATGAAATGACTTTTAAAAGGCCTAATATTTGTAAAAATGAATTTTAGACATTTAAAAAAAAAAAAAAAAAAAAAAAAAAAAAAAAGACCTGCAGACACCCTGCATTACAACATAAACAATCGGGGAGGGAGGGAGAGACGGGGAGAGAGAAGGAGAGAGACGGGGAGGGAGAGAGAGACGGAAAGAGAGCGAACACTCGCGTTGGACAACATTGGAGTATTAACAAAAGACAAACAGTAATGTTCTTATTCTGACATGTAATATCAATCCACACATCTGAAACAGGAGAGCATGGCAAAGCAAAACGGAGGGCGCAACTTTATCAACAATTAATGATAATGCATTTCCAAACAATATGTGTCTTCATGTTTTGTTTTTTTTCCCCTCCTTTCTTTTTTTACACAAACAATATTCCAAACATTTGTCATGAGCCCACGATTCTAGTCCCAGCTAGTGTAGTGGACACAGGAGACATGTTTTTCTGCTCATCTAACACATTAATATACTTAAAACTTAAAGAGACAGAGCTTGTCTCACAATTATGTATATACCAGGACTATATGTCATCATGCCATGACAGTTTTATCAGAACTGTCCTGAGTGGAAATTTTGACAAGAACACTGGCTTAATGTATAATACAACCACATTAAAACGTTGTAATACAATAGAAATATGCTGTCTTTGTGGAACAAATTATTCTACAGGTTTTTAAAAGTTATCTTTAAGATGAGGTGACTTAAAGTGTGAGATAGAATTTATTTTTACAGCCATTAAAACAGGAGATAAGAGTGTAGTGTGTTATTGAGGTGGTCGAACAGTTTCTAAAGTCCGTCGTATTGCAAGCTTTTCTTCCCCCCCCCTTCCTATACAGCTACGTAATGTGCATGTCCAAAAGCCAGAGCTTTGCTTCGGAACAAGTACTTTGTTCTCTTCCATTGTATAAGCACAAAACAGTGCTCACACCAGTTCCCCAAGCACTGAATCAGCACCAATTGAATTCCCACTGGAATGCTGAACAGTGGTGGCTCCATTTTATGCCAGAGGAAAAACCGTTTCCACATTGCTGAAAGCGTCCTTTAGAAGTGGGCTAGCGCCAAATGTATTCAGGTATCTTAAGAGCACGCAATCAAACTCAGCACGCGTGGAAACCTAATGATAGGCGCCTGCATCGCCACGGCAACGACGCCCCGAAGAAAACAGGATTTCGCTCCGAGTTCTGAGGCGGAACCAGTCTACAACCCAGAGCCTCGGAGTTTGAGGCGACGTGGGGATAAAAGGTGTGCAGTAAGGCTGGAGTTGTTTGGGAGAACAAACGTTCTAGGCAATAGCACTGGGACCGCGGCGAGAGGTGTTTGAGGAGGAGGTCAGGGTTCCAGGTTCGCGCTTAGAAGAGAGAAGATTTGTAGTGCAGCTTCGTTTCGCAGGGTTGACGATTCGATGTGAGGGGAGAATTACCACGCTGAATCCAAGAGAGGTGGCGATGATGGTGAAAGGAGGAGAGAACTACTACTAAAAAAATCTTAATTGGGGAAATATATATATAGATAGAATATACATTTCCGGTAGCAGACCGTGAGGTCTAGTAATCTGGTTGTTCTTCGATAGAACTGAACTACTGCTCAAGTCTTAAGACTTCATTTCAAACAAATTCTATGCGTTGGCAACTTGTTTTCTCGCTCTCGTGAAATTATCTCAGACAACATTTTTTAAGCGCTGCGAAATAAATTATAGTTGAAAAAAAAAAAAAAAAATCTGTCCCTTTATCCATGTTCCTATTGCATTTACTCCATGGGAAAATAAATATTTATCGTGGTGCAGCTGAAATGTAGGGGTGTGAAACTCCTCTTGTAGTCCAGAAGTTATAAACTGCAACTGACATGGGGCGGGGGGGGGGGTTGCGGTAGTTTTTAGTAGAGCGGTGAATGGGGTTAGGGGAGGGAAGTGATGGGTGAGGGGCTGTTCAGTGGGAATCTCCATTGACAGAGGTTCCCTCCCCTCGGGGGGAGGAAGAGCGCGAGAGCCCCCTGTCCGTGTTTTCCGATCCGGAGCCGTTGTGGCTGTGGTGGTCGGCCCCTGAGGCGGCGCTGGAGGACGTGGCTGAGGTGGTGGACGAGGGCCGGGTCTTCTCCTTAAAGTCCGTTATGATGACCGTCAGATCCCCGACCGTCACCTCCAGGTGCTGCGCGCTGCTCCGGTCGATGTTTTTTAGCCTCGGCCTGATGGGTGTATGCAAAAAAAAATAAAAATAAATTCTGTTTAGTGGGGCAGGTTAAGGTGCCGAACGTTACTCCACTATTTTACACCTTACACCGTATGTTGCGAACATTGCGAGTCAACCTGAGTGACTGGCAGAATCTTTTAATGGATCCAGCATTGTGAGAATAGCTTGAGCCAAATGCCACTCACTGAGTTGCAATATCTAACTATAAAAGGGAGGAATCTGTCTGTCTCTCTATCTGTCCTCTTGATTATCTCGACAACCGTTCATCTGATCTACTACACACTCGGCGGGTGTGTTACCGGGGACCCAAGGACGTGCAGTGTCGAATTTGGTGCAATTTAGACATGCGACATGTGATATTAATAAACAGCGGACAGCCAGCCAGCAGGAGGTGGGGCTTCAGGGCTCTGCCGCTGAGTCACAAAGACAGTCTTTCCCCTGGTGCACGACTTTGACCGGCAGTTTCATCTTCCATCGTCGTGAACGGGCATGCTAAGGACTGAATAATTGACATTTTGTTAACCTGTGCCTTTCAAATGTCCAAGAAAGTCGTACATTTTGACCGGGCGTGCTTTAGTGTAGTACAACGGGGCAGGCATGGCAGTCGGCTGGAGCTGTTCTCTCAGTTACAGGATAATAACTGAAAAATTTGAAATATTTTGATGCCATTAATTTGAGATGTTGCTGTTCTACTGTGTTATTGCATTGCCGTTTAAATGTCCTGGCAGAGTTAGCAAACCCTTTTATATTTTCGGTGTATAATCTTTTTTGGCCTCAACTACAAAGAAGCAGAGTTGTCAGTGTGTTTTCCAAACTTTAAAGCTGAAGGAAAAAAGAGAAGGCGATATAACCCTCAAGAGAAATTTTCTGACACTGCTTACACTGCTTGGTTTAAATTTTGCTGACCTCAATACCCTGCACAGTTGAAAGCCTGGTTTTGGGCCCAGGCGACAGGGAGACAGCAAGTAGGAGTAATTGTTTAATCATTCTCTCATTACAAAAACACGGAACCAAACAGTAGCCCCGCAGACAGGCAGCTTATTTGTATTATTTACGGCTGTGATATCTGGAGTGTGAATAAAACACATTATTCCATGCACTATGTATTTATTGATAACCAGAGTTGCAAGACATTACAACTGTACAAATCAGATATTACTGTTGTAGTCATTGTCACCAAATTCTAGCATTGAGAAATGCTGGTCAAAAACTAAAAGTTATCTAAAAGAAACTATTAGGGGATGATTAAAGAACTGCACTCAATGGGCCAACTACACCGTATCTGGGAAATTAATGAGTGGAATGAATTTACATTGTATTTACCTGCGAACGATAACGTGTTCAACAGAAACTACAAAACAAAACCTCACTAACGTTTAAGTTTTATTTACAACGGCAATAGACAAATCCCACATATCAGTATTCCATTAATGTTAATTAAAGTAGGGCGGTACGATTAATTACATTTAAACAAACATCGCAATGTAATAGAATGCAATTTAGAAATAGCAACAAAAACAAGGGGGGGGCTCTTTAAGTGTTATTTAAAATTAAATAAAAAAAAATCTAATTCTATTTTGTCTCAGACATTGCCTGCAGTATGCAACCTCTGACGACGTTGAGAGAGTGCAGATCTGTTTCCTTGTAGTGATCAATGATCTGTTAACTGAATGATAAATGGTTGATTACCTGGTTTCCACTGGCGATTTTATTCTTAATTATTGGTATTTAATTATATTATTAACATATATAAGTAATAACCTGGAGCCACAACTTAACACCGGACCAACCGTGCCACACAAGAACGAGTCCAAAGCCACCATCGACTTCCACGCTACAAGCACCACAAACAGCCTCTATGCAATTTAATAAATAGGAAAACAATATTTTTATATCAATCCACAGTTATGATTTGCACCATATAACTTTATTTAAGTGCGGTATTCCAGAGAACATGGCATCTATCGCTGCAGCGCAAAAAACCCAACAGCCACAGCAGAAATGCACAGTAGAGTCGGCTCGTCGCTTTCTCTACGTAGCTTCTGTGTCGCCGTCTACCTGTTTACATTTGTACATAATTTGTGTATAATAACACATTTGTGGCTGCAATGGTAATGATAATATGGTAATTGTCAGACCAATAAATTGAAATTATTGCATACATCATGCTTTTCATTGCTTAATAACATATTACGAGGAGCCTTATTTTAAAATGCATGATGGTTTGATGGAGGAAAGGGACGTTTCAAAAATTGCCCTCTTGCGAAATCTTTTTTTGTTAGTTTGGCTCCTAGGCTGGGTAAGGTGGAGTACCACTGCTATAGAATGATTTATTGCTTGTGTTTAGTGAATAATATAGAACAAAAGCATAAAAAAAAATACTAATCACTTTCACTAAGTTGCAATCACACTATTGGTCTCAAAATAAATAAATAAATATTCAAATCGCAACTTTCCAAAGTTGTTCAGCCCTAGATGAATGTATAACTGCGGGATAAAAAATAATGAAGTCGGCCCACTCATCACAATTCCAGGCTCAACAAATGGAGTCCCAGCACCGCCATGAGCAAAACAGCCATCTCATTATACAGTACTGCCATCAAGTCGGACACCGAGGAAGCTGCGTGTTCTCAAATTAAGTGCACGCTTTGCCCTCTTGCTATGGTTAAATTCCTCTGTGCGGTTCCAAGTATTTTATGTTTATCTCCCACGGGCTTTCCTCTCAACCCCACCCGAGTAGTTTATGATATGTGCCGACGCAACATCAACACAAGGTTCAGCAAAACAAGCCAAGATGTATCCGTGCAGCCCCTGTAATATCAGATTCCCATTCATCCCGGGTGGCGTCGGCTTGTTTACCTCATTTTCTTGTTACTGTTCTTTTTTAGCGCCGGCTCTCTGTCGCTCTTCTCCCGCTCCACCCGCTCCTTCTTCTCCTTCTTGGGTTGCGTGGGGGAGGCAAACTGCTGCGTTACCTGCTGCTGGGAGACCAGCTGGGAGACGGGACGGGGCTTCCTGATGGCAGGGGAAAAAAAAAAGAAATAGCGAGATGAGAGAAAGGTATGAGGAGAAGACGAAAAGGGTGGGAGTGTTGGGTGGTAGAAGATGAAAGATAAGGAATAGGGGAAGGAATAGATGGAGAGCAAGAAAAAAGAGGCGGGGATGGATAGAAAGTTAAAAAAAAAAAAAGGAAGGGATGGATGGATGTCTGAACATGGTCGCCAGAAACAACATGCACTGATTGACTTGCATTGCAGACAGAGCTCTTAGCCAACGCTCCATTATGTGCCGAACCTGCTCGAGCTTGTTTCATATTAATGTTTGTTGGAGACGGAGATACAAGAGTAATCCTGGAAGGCACGGCGTTCACCCCAGAGCCAAGGACGGCTCTAATGAAGGCTCACTATGCGTAAATGTAGACCTGTCACCGTCCTAATTAAATCTCATCTTTGCAGCACGGCGTGTTCCTGTTATTCTTTAGCTCCCTTATCATTCACTGCAGTGTCCTGGGGTGAGAAAACATTTTTTTTTTTTTTTGGGGGTTGCAGTCCCTCGGTTGAGCGACTGATTCTCTCTGCTTTTGTACAGCCAGGGTGGGAGCACATTTTTAGCTCTTTTTTATAACGCAATACTATCTGTCGGTCTACATCTCACAAAAAAGTGTTAATTCGGACAGCGAATGGGGTATATACACTGCATATACACTACAAATGTTCTCTATAAGAGGGGTGTTCAGGAATACAGAATGAGACAAAGTTGTTTGTATTAAAGTATGAATTTAAGGACAGTCTGTTTTACGAGAATGTAAAGGCATGGCAATGCAATGCACTGAATAAACGACATAAAATAACCCATGTTGCCGAATAGTAAATGTGCTACACTGTCGCATGGGCCATCTCAGGACTTCTTAATGTCTGCACCAAGCTGGCCGTGTTAGATCACAGTCAGATATGATTAAACTGAATGTTCCCTGCGTTCGCTGTGTTAGTCCCAACATAAACGCCTGTTCTCTTAAAACTGATTATGTAATTGTTCTGGCAATATTGTAAGCACCTAGTTGTGTGTGTGTGTGTGCGCGCGCTCGCCTGCGATCTGGGGGTTGGCAGAGCCGCAGCCAAGATGCCAGTGTGTTGAACGAGCCATCTGCTGAGGGAATGTGCACATCTACTGGCTGACTGTTTACTTATCTCTCATTTCCACATGCACGCACGCATCTTATAGGTACCAACACACACACACACACACACACACACACACACACACACACACACACACACACACACACACACACACACACACACACACACACACACACACACACACACACACACACACACACACACACACACACACACACACACACACCGTGACAAAACGTGGTTTGGAGACCCGAGAGACTCGTCAGGGATTCCTCCTGGTGAAAGATTAACATGTGACCCCTTGTCGCCGATCAGTCATGTAGTGTGCAAACCACAACGACTTTAAGATTCCTGACCACAAGACGAAAAGTCGTGTAGTGTGAACAGTACAGCCATCTGACAACTTTGAAAGTAGCGTCGTGTGCCCATGGCGTGAGGAACAAAGATATGTTTTTTAGTTATTCCCCAGATCTATCATCATCCTTTTTTTCCCTGGAATTTATTCCTCGGCATAGCTGGAAATTGGTTTTTCCATCTGCGGGACATTGCGGTGTGGAGCTAGATTTCAAATTTCACAATCCATTTATTTTCCAGTCTTAGCGGCCGCTATAGTATAGTAGGGAGCTATAGTTAAATTCACCTCCTGGGGTCAAAAGATATTAGCAGGTGAATATTACTTCTTGGCAGCTTGTCAAACTCTGAAATAAAACATTTCAATAAAATGATGGATTTAAGCTGTTATTTAAAGCTGTGACGAATTAGAAACGCTTCTCTTGTATTTTGAATAGGCTTTCTCTTCAACACTGTGAGAGCAAATGTAGTTGTACCGCTGGTTAGTTTATTATGAGAAAAGTGTACGTTCAAAATAATAACAAGCAGATGATAAGATTTTGGTTATCATAATACCGTGGTGCAGTTACAGCCTAAGCTTATAAGGCTGCATTACAGGAATACCATTTTCTGTCCTAATCAATGCCTCTACCTACTAGGTCATAATAGTCACATTACCAATACTGCTACTACTACTAACCGTTTCTCAAATATAAATACAAAAAAATACATGCAAATGTGAAATGCCAAACGCCATCTTTACAAAAGAACCTGATACCAAGTGTTGTGCAACCATTTCCAGTGTTCCAGGCCTATTTAGTTTGCTGTCGGGAGATTCCACCACACTTTCCAAGAGAAAACACTACACCTGGGACAACTAGTCTGCTGTCTGTTCCAAGGAAAAAAATAAACTAAATTGGAGCTCTGCTTCAAAGTGTCTTTTGCACCATTCTTTCTTTCTTTTCTCCGTTTTTGAAGTTGGAATTGTCATTCCTTTGATAGAACACTAAAAACTGTGAGCGAGACCAGGCTGAAAAGCAAACCCCGGTCTCTCGGCCTACATAATTGTCTGACACAGACACAAGGAGATCCTCTAATATGTCCGTCTTGTCAGCACTGCACTTGCTAAAATGCTGACACCTTTTTATTTTTAATTTTTAAATAAACTGAGGCCTCTTTAAGTCCCCTGTTCCACACTATAGCAATTGGCTGCTTGTCTTGACATTCTTACTCCAACACCCTTTTTTTTTTTTAACCCACGGTAACAAAGTGGTGTCTCGTTACATTCATTTATTTTACTGAAACCTTTTTACGCAGTAACGCAGGCAGTCAGACACAATCTACTTGCCAGCGCTCAGGCTGACACACACAACTTTCATGAAAGCGGAGCAAAAGGAATTGCTACCTCATCCACATCGCTTTTCCTTCTAAGTGCTGGATTTTCTTAAGGAGGTCATGATGCCTTCAAAGGACTTTTGGTCTGTATAATTCACCGGATATAATTAATGTGAGGCCTGTTGACTAATTTATGCAGTGGATGAGTGTTCTATGTACAGTCTGCTTTTGTTAGTGCACTGTTGGGTCCCTTGATGTGTGAGGAAATCTTGCCCAGGGCTAATTGTGATCTACTATTATTTTGTTAAAAACCGGAGGACTGGCTTTGCTAGAGGGTACAGCGGGGAAGCTATAAACATATTTTGTACATTCTGTCTTCGTTGAGTATTACAATGAAGTAGATATTCACTAACCGGGCAAACCCGATAGCTTGGAGGTGAAAAGGGAGACAACCTAATATTGGAGAGAAATATAGCGATGCGATTAAACAGAGCTGGCTCTGTTAACCCAATCAAGTGCTTATTATCTAAGCACGTATGCCTTCAGCAATGGCCTCCGCCTGTCTGTGGTTGCTGTGTGTGTGTGTGTGTGTGTGTGTGTGTACATGCGTGCACTTGTCTGCATCGATTCAAGCAGGAATTTCTCTGGGTTTAATGTTACGGCTTATTCTTTCTGACATTAATACCGAGTGTTGGAACCGCTTTCCAATCGATATTAGCCCCACTCATGTTGTCCATTCTACAACAGCTAATGGAGTCCCACAGTGGGAAATTCAGATCTTACAAGGTGGGCATATATGCTGTAAATTGTCTCTCCAAGGGACTACTGAATACAGAACAGAACAATCTTGAATAACATTTGCTCTATTCCCGACAATCCATCCAAGGGCGTGATCTAAAACCCCAATATAACAGTTAAAAAGGACTCAACACACTATATTACAGGTATGTTTTCTTTCCTCTTCGAATTGACTCATGATTGAGACTGAAAAATTTGTGGAAACAAACAAATCGACCATTATAGTTGTTTGGAATTGCTGTAGTGCATAGAAGCAATCCTCTCCAGTTAGCCCACTTCCTTCAGCCCTTTGATTTGCAATCATTACCTTTCCTGCACACACTCCTACCCTGCGGTCTGGGGGTGATTAGATGGACAATCGCTGGTGCTGATCCCTCTTAATACACACTCCACAAGGGCTGAGGGCTCCAGGTGAGGTCTTCCCATAAGACTCAAACACAAATATGTTCTCTCGCTTTCTCCCCCATACTCCATCTATCCCTCTCTACTCCAATCTTTCCACGTCTCAGCTCCATCTTCCCTGTGCATTTTGATAAACTTACTGACCTTGTACCAGCTCCACCTACAGCTCCCTTCTCAGAAAACCATCCAAACGGCAAAGAACTGCTGTGTGTGTGTGTGCCGATCCTGAAGAAATGGTCCGATGGTGAATGCTGGTCAGTAATGGATCCACTGGACGCTGAGGGTTTGGATGGCTTGGCTTGACTGTCACCTTTCTGCTCCAGTTGATAAGTGGGTCACCAATGCCACAGCTCCGTGTGACTCAGCGATCAACAGCGGTTTATGTGGACTGAATGCCGAAAGCATTATGTGCACAGCTGCAAGTATGTTTTCATTTTATTTCTAACAGAAAACCTCACCTTCTGTATATGTGTGGGGATGAGAAAGTATGCAAATGAGTCCGTTTTTTTAGATCGGTAGGTCGAAGGTTGTGAGTTGCTCTCGAGAGCTCATTCAGCTCAATGATTAATGTGTCTTCCTGCCTTAACATGCTACTGCACTGTGCGTGTGCGTGCGTGTGTGTGTGGTGATATGACAGATGGCTCTCTATGTCCTGTGGTTTATGACACCCTCCACAGCCCCCTCACCACACAGTAGCACAACCGCACACACAAATGAGTATGTCATGCATCAGTGTCACCATAGTAATTACGGGCTTATCACACGGCCGTAATCTTGAGCAGTAGTGACATGATAACAGCGAGCCTCATTGTCCCTAGTGTACACTTACCGGTGTTTGCATGCTGGGTGAGTAGCAAAAGCAATTGCCTGCACAAAGACTTTCCAAAACTATCCGATCACTGGTATAGATTTTGTTACAAGGGAAAGACGTTATTTGGCAGAAAACACATTTATAAACAATTTTGGACTCTGCTATTGGCGACTACACTGATGATAACGTCAGCTAATTGGCCAATTCTAGTAGTGAATTAAGATCTGCCACCAGTGATTTACTATAAATTACAATAGCAGCTGAATTTTGCAATCTGTGATGGGTGTGTTCACAAGGAGAGGGAATTTTTAAGAAGACAGACAGACAAATAAGAGAGGAATGTTAGCTGTAATAGGATATTCTACGCGACTGTGATGGGGATGGAAATGCAGGAAATAAGGGTGGAGTGAAAGCTGGTATTATTTAAGTGCTATCCAACATATTATAAGCACTTTGAGGTTATTACAAACCTGGCTTTGTCTGTTGGATGAGAATGTCCATTTTCTAGACCACAATTTATTTTGAGTGTTTGTACCCATTTTATGCTACTTTGATTATTTCTATCTCAGATAGATAGACAGATAGACAGATAGATGAGGGCGTTGTCTTCCTGTGTTTTTCCATCTTGTTGCAGAGAAGAGAGATTTGTCATGGTTTGAAGTCTGTTTCCCATTTTACCATTTACTTTTCAATACAATTGGATTGTTTTAATACACTGCCTGGAGCTTCTTTGTCTCATTCACATATTAGTATGTACCACCTTGTCCGTTTTCAGACGTTGGGTCAGGTGAAAGCGGAATAACATTTTATGAGCGGTAAAACAACCTCGCGGCCGTGCAATACACACAATGACGATATGCCAGAGAGGGGAATTTTCGCATGGGACACACACACGCACGCACACACGCCTGTTGAGGGTGAGCTGGTGCGAGGTGTGCGCGTGAGTCAATCTGTCATCAGGATACGCCCGAGGATAAGTTCAACCCCCGGTGAGAAGGAGTCAAAGAGTGCGCAAGATAGAGCTTAAAGGGAAAGATAAAGTAAGAGAGAGAGAGAGAGACTCAAAGAGAACAAAAATGGGAGCGTGAGGGAGAGACAGACAGCGATAAGAACGCACTCACGCTCTCTGTCGTGACTTGTGGAAACGTAACTTGGAAAAACAACCCCCGACACACTTTGAAAAGTATGCAGAAAGACTGTTTCCTTTGCGAGCTGGGAGTGTCGAGAGGGCTCGGCGAGCGCATGCGGGTGGTGAGGACTTGACACTAGAGAAGGTCAAATACAAACTGTTCCCTCACACCCCATTAGTGTTTGGCTGCCGAGAACGTTCAGTTAGCAAACACACTTTAACAACTCTCTGTCAGCACCACTTATGAGCTCTTTAAAAATCGCGGAGTCAGACCGTCTCTAAAGCAAGGGCAATAATGGCGATTGCCCCCACCCCCTTTACTTTTGACCCATTTAGCTGACACTTATGCAGAGTGACTCATATGGGTGAGACGTGCTGGTGGGGTTGATCTGTCTTGCTGAGGGACAGTACACCCGGCCTGGTTGGGTTCTGTTTGGATCAGAGCCGTGACCTTCTGGTTACAGGGTGCCATCTAACCACTTTCACGATCACAGCATGGTCTTTATTTATGACAATGTGGAGTATTTATTTCCACCTCAAAGGTCAGTGCTGAAGCCAAGGATAAATGACAGAGGTTGAAGCGGGTTCACAATTTATTGAGGATTTCGTATTTATATAATGAGGCTACGGGAATGAAAGAAAAAGAAAAAAAAAAATCTTCAGACAGGGTAATCTTGCTGGATTAGTCTGCCAAATGCTTCAGGAGTTTATCCTGCCCCGTTTCTTTTCGGTTGCTACAAATCAAGAGAATGTGTATCATTTAATGAGCGTTGATTTAGGGCGTAACCAATCTTTTCGTCCCTGAATGGTCAGTATAAATAATGTTTAAATGACAGTTTGCTATCTGTCAATCTCTCTTGTGACTTTCCTCATCTAATAATCTTGCCCAATGTTTGTTTCCCCCCCTATCCTTAATCAAATGCAAAATCTGAACATTAAAAATACTTTTAATAGGATGACCAATTTGGCCCCTTACTGTAGATCCCCACTACATCATAATAAACATGGCGGTATAATCTGCTAAGAACCTCAGCAGGACTAAACCTTGATTCTATGGCTGGGTGATACTGACAAAGTCAAATATGCTCAATTTCTCTAGCATTTATTGCTCCTTTTCAACCCTCTCTCTACAACTGTCTCCTCTTTTATTATCAGCTTTTTCCTCAGACACGGTTGGCTTCTCAATATGCACAATAGTCTGAGTGATTTACGGTGAATGAGTTGGACATGCAGAGAGATGAGGTAATTGAACACGTGAACCACCAGGTAATGGGAGATCATCTCTCGCAATGGATCTACTTTATAGGCATAGTCAATTAACTATGCACCCTATATTAATATTCTGTTTGCTGCTGGCCCTTCAGGGCAGACCGTTCTTGTTTCACTCAAAGGTTCAATTTGGGTTCTGTCAATGTCTGGTCAACTGCAGTGACTGCCCAAGTGGCCATTCTGCTGCAGTATCAGCCTGTGCGTGTGTGTCGGTAAAATACCTGTCCACCATTGCACTACAACAACATTAAAAACAGATTTAAAGAGGACACGTGTCATCAGGAAAAGCACAGCGTTCTTTTCAACATGTTTTGAAATGCACGTGAACGTGTTTCCATGTTGATTGCCCAAACACCTTTTTAAAAAACACCCGGAGGAGAGAGGCGCAGGATGACGAGACTTTGCGAGACGGGGAGATTTGGACTTGTTCTTGGCTCGAGGGCAGACAGCTTGTTGAAATATAGGCAGTGCTACAAAGCTGTCTTTGTTTAAAAATGAATAAATAAATAAATAAACAAAAAGCGTGTTTCGAGGCTACTGATTACATGAGTTGCCTCACCCGAATTTGTTTTTGTTGGGGGGGGGGGGGGGGGGGGTGTTAAAAGTGTTAGTGAGTGTTGTATATTTGCATGAATGATTTTATTTGTGAAAATAAATAAGCACTCAAGTGGAAAATGTACATTTTGTATGCATCTGTGCGAGTGTTTTTTGCATTTCAGACGACAGCAGGCTGATTAAGCTGTTGCATAGTAATGAGCCATGGCTGTCTGTCTGGCAGCTGCACCGAAACCTCTTCACAACTAGCCCTCCTACACATGGACGCAATGTCAAACATGCACAAATAGGCTCAAAGACAAACACAGAAGCTGACTGTGTGATTGCTCCATCCATGAGGCTATCGACATCCTGTACTGTATTTTGTTGTTCTAACAATTTAATTGTTAACTGGAAGGGCTGCAGTGCGTGATAATGCAGAGAGGGGTAATTACCCGTGCATTAAAAGGCGAGTGTCATGTTCAAACTCTGTTAACAATCCCGACTGCTTTCCACTGCCAGAGCCATGAACGCTCTCCCTCGCTTCCTCGCTCCCTGTTGTGCTTTCATTATTCCATTATGATCATGGGACGAGTGCCACTCAGGGGCAACGCTGCCGCTTCCTGCTGCTGGATCGCATCAAACCATTAACAGCAGGACAAATATTAGCCGGAGCCGTGTGTGCATGCACATAATCTGTATATGTTGGGTGCATCTGCCATTCTCAAATGGGAGACCATGTGTGCGCCTCGTATTTTGTAAACTCAAGTACTTCCCTATAATGTGTACAGAGATGAGCACTATGCAGCAGACTGCTCCAGGGAAACACTTTGGATAAATCCTAATCAGAAGAGCGTATTGCATGATTGGGTCAGGACTAACTGTTATAATAAACGTGGGAAAAAAACAAGCTAAATATTTTTTTTAAAATTGGATTTTTAGATAAAATTATACAGATGTCCATATGCAGCTTTCAATCATTTTATCTTACTCTGGAACATTAAACATCGGCAAACACAACAAATAGCCTGATGGACAGACAGATACGTTTCATCCCCGGGGCTCAAAACGCTGATAATCACAACAATGAGTAAGAATAAGAACAGCTTAATAGTGCACAACACACAGGACACTCGTGGGAAAACCGCGGATGCGTACCCTCTTCCGCGTTTAAACCAAAACACAAAACAAGTAAACGCTATTGTCAAAGTCATGAAAAAAAACATCCCGAAATGTAACGACGAGCTAAAACAAACAAACAAGCAAACAAACAAAACAAACAAAACAAGCAAGCAAGCAAGCGAGCCCGGACCGTACCTTGTTGACGTCCCTTTCCTCACATCGCACATCATGCACTTGAAAGCCTCCGCCGTGTTCTGGTACGTGCACACGCTGCAGTCCCAGCACCCCTCGTCGGAGGAGGAGGGCTTCGGTTGACGCTTCGGCCTTTAAAAACAAAAAAACAAAAAAAAAAAAACCAACAAAAAAAAACAAACAAAACAAAAAAAAAAAAACACACACACACACACACAACAAAACAACAAAACAGGGAGCGAAAAAAAAAAGAGAGGAGAAAGGGGGATAAAGGAGGAGAAGGTGAAGGAGAGAAGGGGGTGAGTGAGTTCAGCTCACGACCCGGAGCGGAAGGTTACGGACGTGGGGGGGGGGGGGGGGGGGACTAGAAAAACCTTCCGCGATCTCTTAGGCTCCGACATTGTAATAGAGAGAGAGAGGGAGATAGAGAGACGGGGGGGGGGAAGGGGGGCAGAATTCCCGCATTTTCGTCGCCTTCTCTCTCTCCCCCCCCGCCCGCCCGCCCCTCTCGCCGGATAGCCTCACCTTGTAGGACTCCTCTTGTCTCCCATGCCAGACGGGGGATATTCAGAGGCGTTGAGACGACGAAGGCTCCCGCCGGTGCGCTTTTTCCTCCGCGAAGAACCGACGCCGCCCGTCGCCGCTCGGCTTCCAGCAGCTGTCGTGGAAACTCCGGTTTGGGGAAGACGGGTCACGTGCGCGCCGTCGCCCAATCGGAGGCGGGGATTCCTGTCGACGAGCGCGACCGCCACAAGCCCTTTATGCGCGCTGGTGGCGTTCATAATCGTTTTCCTTTATTTTTATTCTTTTTTAAACGTCTTATTATTATAATTATTATTGTTGTGGTTGTTATTAATATTATTATTATTGTTATTATTATTATTATTATTATTATTATTATTATTATTTTAACGTACGCCACGTGAACTACATTCATATGATTAATTATGGGCAAAATATTTTCGACATAAATGTAAAAAAAATATATATATATTTTTTTTAATATATATATATTGCTGTATTACTTATACGTTGTACAGACTTTTTTTTTTTAATTCTGCCTACAAATTGCGACGGCGCTGATTAACGTGTGTAAAAATAAAATAAAATAAAATAAAAAAAAATCCACGAGATCCCGTTGTAACATCGAGCCCCTCGCTGTTCTGTTTGTCTTCTGTAATGCGTTCTGCTGCTGAGGATCGTCTGCGCCGGTGTGTTTTCAGCGTCCGCCCCAAGATGTCTGGTCTTACTTGATGCTTGGTGGCCCGGAGAACTGCCCCACCTCCACTGACGGATCAAATGCCGTGCAGTCCACACGTCGGGGAATCCCTCCCCCGGTGTGCTTTCCACCTGCAAGCATGGGCTGCGCAAAGTCGATGGGCAAAGTATTGCATCATCAACACACTTGGACATGGATCCCTTAAAAGCCCATAATATTGATGATGGTAATCTGTGGAGCACATTTAACGCTGCTTTCACTGGATTGCAACTTTCTGCCCATTTCCCATTAACTGCTTCTATATCCTTCTACAGTATATAGTCCATAGACGACCTTACCTTTACTCACTTACTTTTTAGTGTTATAGCCATGCGCCCACACTGGGTTCAGCATAGGGCTACCCCATGTTAACTTCCAGGACATCTGTGTACATGCAGTTTGGGTTTTTTTTCTTGAGTTTCAGCTGACTTCTTATCCCTTCTTGATTTTCACATTTTTTCTTTCTTTTGCTGCTGTAACACCCGAATTTCCCCACGGGGTTAATAAAGTTGTATTTCATACAGGTAAAAGGCAAACAAGCAAATTGCATTTAATAAAAATCTGCAAATGTCCTACTCAGTTTAAGTGTTGGGTCATGACTTTAGACGGAGACACTGAAGGACCACGATCATTGCTCATCAGTGGAGGACTTTCAATCATTGTTTGTCTTGAATTATTGGTCTCTAATTATTAGCCTTGAGCTACTCCTTACAATAGTCAAATAACAACATAATGAATGTGTTCAGCTATCAAGGTTTAATGTCCCACAAAGGAGGGAAAATAATAAAAAAAATATTTACAAGAAATGCAAAAAAATAAAATAAAAGATCACATTTCAGTATGTGAATGACCCCAATTAACTAAAGGTAAAAAGGTTT
The DNA here is from genome assembly GCF_960531495.2 of Zeus faber. Taxonomy (NCBI): domain Eukaryota; kingdom Metazoa; phylum Chordata; class Actinopteri; order Zeiformes; family Zeidae; genus Zeus; species Zeus faber. The sequence goes on from NC_137208.1 coordinate 10,351,339, forward strand.
GCTTAATCTATGAGAAGACCGGTCGACCTCACACACGATGCAAGATTAAAAGATACTAAATTCTTAACACGTATATGTGAAAATGTGCAACGAGCAGCTATGCACAGGATCAGTCACTGAGTTCCTCTTCATCGCTGAAGTATGCACTCTTTTTGATCCGAGGTTTCTTGGAGTCGTCAGACGTGGAGGCTTCAGCGGTGTCCTTGCGGGCCGGCGCTGCCCGCTTCCCACAGTGCTGCTCCTCCTCCAGACGGGCTTGCTGGGAAAGACACATGTACACATTAACTTCACCATACAATACTACAAACCAGTCGCTTTGTGGCAGAATTTCTGTTCTAGCTACACCGATTTGTAAAGACCAGACCAACCCTGTTAATAATACACTACATATTGCTTCTTTTTGTTTTTTGCCAAATTCCAATTGATGATAAAGACATACTACAGATTTTCTTCGGTTCAGATCATTCGTTAAAAAAAAAAAATAAGAAAATCCACCCAACTCTTAAAATAAATCCAACTTTGCTCATATTTTGTCTTTAATATCTGCCTCCTAACCTGAAAGGCGATGGCTTGACTCAGACTGTCCAGGGCTGGATCTTCACCCTCCTCCTCACTTTCTTCTTCTTCTTCCTCACTAATTTGGGAAAAAATGAGATACGATAGTACTTTATTGATCCCCGCAGTGGAAATGTAGGCGTTGCAGCAGCTCCACGGGGAGGCATTCGGTGCAGAGTAAGAGTATGAGGCTGTACACTAATATCACAATATATACATTCCAATAGCAGTTCAAGAATAAAAAGAATATGTAAGTACCGATAATAATAATAATAATGGGCTCAATAATGTAGGGCATACTTTAAAATGCAATGAAATATACAGCATAAAATAAAATAAAATATCTTGAGACCAAATCTCATAGGAATGAGTATAAACTATGGTGATTGCTTTGAGACTATACTTACACCTGCTCTGCCTGCTGAAGCTTTTTCTTCTTTTTCTTCTCCTTCTTCTTCGGAGGCTCCCGCTCCCCAAGTATGTTTTTAGGGCACGCATAGCTCAGGTGTCCTGTATCCTGTCGTGCAAGAAGATAACAGGACATCAATGAGACCGCTAATGTTAACGTCAGGACGTCGGGGTGTAGCATGTAAGTGGCAGTGACACGGTGAGAGTCACAACAGGGGGGAGCAAATAGAAATTGTTTTTTCAGTTTTTTCCACACATCACCGTGTTTTTGTTTTTAATGTATTTTACATGACTAGAACATACACGCTCAAAATGTAAGACTTGCTAAGAAGTTTTAATGACACAGTTTAAGAAAATGTCAACGATTCAGTCCCCTGTTCAACAAAGGAAGATAAAACTGCCGGTTATAGTCATACACCGGGGAAAGACACTGTGTTCTCAGTCGCTGAGCCCTGAGGCCCTGCCCCCACTGGGTCGCTGTTTTTTGAAAGTTTATTAATAATTATGCGTGTCCACATTGCACCAAATTTGACACTACAAATCCTTGGGTCGAGATAGTCGAGATAATCTAAGGACATACAGACAGACAGACAGGCGAAGATTCCTTCCTTTATAGTTAGATTAGATGAGATTTTGTCATTTAACAGTCTGTAAAAAGCACGCGAAACCCTAAAAGATCAAGCCACATGTACCGACCACGTTAGACATCTTCTAACAATGGGATTTTAATGGTCTCACCCCACATTCATAACATTTGGACTTGTCTGAGTAATTTCGTCTCCGGATGAACTCAGTTGCTCGCCCATTGTCAATGGCGATGCTTGCCTTCACTGTTCTGCCAAAAAGCTGAAAAAGAAAAAGAAAAAACCATCTTGAATCATTGCCATATGTACACGTCTATTAAAGAATCTTCACAGTGCTGGGAATGAATCAGTCAGACCTTTTTATTATCCAGCCTGGTTAATCACCGTAGTCTCACCTGTTTGTTGTTCAGTGCTCGTGCACAGTTATGGGCTGATTCTTTGTCCAAAAAGAGAACAAACGCAACTCCTTTACTCATGCGGGTGTCTTTATCCTTAACAATTGTAACCCTGAGGATAACATGAAAAAAAAGTATGTTTTGGGCTTTATTCAATTTTTTAAAATGGTGTGTCTCAGATGAAAATAGATCACTTTAATATATATATATATATATATATATATATATATATATATTTTTTTTTTACATCATTTGGTGTTTTGTATTACACTTGTTTTAAGAGGAATATGATTAAGAATGAACTTACTTTACAACTTTTCCATATTTCAAAAATAGCTGAAATGAGAAAAAGAACAGACATCTTGAGTCTTTTAGTGAATAGGTTCTTTGCACTGCAAATGCATACAATATGCGTTGTATTTAGCAGTGGTGGAAGAAGTACTGAGACCTTTTATTTAAGTAGTAAAAACAAATACCCTGACACAGAATTACTCTTGTAAAGGTGAGAGTACCACACTGGAATTTCTACTTAAATAAACATATAGTGCCTGCTATTAAATGTACTTAGAGTATTCAAAATACTTTTTTTCCCTCCTCTTCTACAGATGAGTGCTCATTCATATCCTGAATTCAGTTTACTATTAAAAAAAAAAATCTATAGATAGTGTGAAAGTAAAAACTCAGAGTAACGTATTTCTTTTTAAATAAAGTAACATTGACTGCCGAAAAAATATTGTTGCGTAAAAAGTGTAGATATTTTTGTTTACAATGTATTTAGGTATTTTGTTCCTTTCCACCACTGGTACTTAAGAGATATGCTGTGCTCACACATAGCTTAGTCAAATGATGGATAGTTTTATATAAGGCCATTCTCCCATCGGAGAAGTCATACCATACCTTATGCAGGTCGTTGTTGGTCAGGGAGAAAGGCAGGTTGGACACATACACCGTGCTTTTACTAGGTGCCAAACCTCCACTCATGATGATCGCATTTGACAAGGAGCGGACGCTATAAGAGAAGAGCCATTCTTGATGTCAACACTCATCCAACAAACTCCATTGATTGCTATCGCAGTTGACGGAATCCAAATCAAACCCTGTTCATTTGCTTCAGTGCATTTTCATACTCAAGGAATTGTCTTGGGATTTGTTGGTGGGTTGTTGTGCAGACAAGTAGCAAAGGTCTAAAAAAGGTAAACAAAATATATGGAAACAAACAGAGTACTCTTCACTTAACGGCCGAGTTCTAGGACCAGGTCGTTAAGCGAAATGGTCGATAGGCAGGACCCGTGCAATTTCACAGTAAGGGGGCGTGGTGATTGCGAACGCTCGTGTCGTGAATACTGACAGACTGCGGGAACGAGACTGAGAACGGCGATGAGATGAGATGTATACAGTGCATATAGTATATATAGTGTATATCGTATATAAAGGGGGATGCGCGATGAGATGCTTGACGCTAAGGCGCCGCGCGGCGCCGCGGCAATACAGCGTACAATAAGCGTACTGGTCTGGGAGCTGGTCGTAAGTCCGAACAGTGGTTGAACAGGTAAGTCGTTAAGTGAGGAGTACCTGTATACAAAATGTGTTATAAGCACAGGGTCAATTAAAAGGAAGCACATACAAAACAATATGCGGTGACAATAAAAGTAATCACACAAACGATAGATAGATAGATAGATAGATAGATAGATAGATAGATAGATAGATAGATAGATAGATAGATAGATAGATCGTAGTGTCCGCATCACTGTTTGACAGTTCAATAGTGTTGTTTACCAAGTTGGCTAACTCTGGTCATACTGACATTCGGGTCATTAGCACACAACATTTTTTTAGTCGGGGATCAGTACATTTCCACTGCCATAGATAGATAGATAGATAGATAGATAGATAGATAGATAGATAGATAGATAGATAGATACTAGTGTTCAACATGCTTTCCCCATCACATTTACGTTGTTAAACATCAAAGTGAACTCTGTGTTCAAATAGGCCGTTTGCGATCACAGTCCACTCACCTACAGACCCAGATCTTTCGACCACAAGCGCGTAGTCTGGGAACCGTCAGGGTGAACGAAGATAACTCCCAGGAAACAATGTGTTTACACCGACATGTTAAGGAGGCCATTGAGCGACGCGTGCTGCGTTCTATCGGCCCTCGGGAAGACGGGTAACTCCGAGTCGGTAGCCCCTCTTCCGATCGTAACTGTGAATTAATCAATAATTTTCTCATAATATCAATCTACGTTGTAGTTCAGATCGAAGTTAGACGTGTTTTCAAGGGGGGGGGCATGCAAATGGATCTTTTTGCCGTGCACGGTAAGAGGTTGACGTTTTCCGAGTTTCGACATTTAACGGAACGCGGCATTAGCTGGTATCGTCGCGGGATAATTACGTCACACGACGCAGCTGGGACGGAGCTACAGTGGGAGGCTGGACGGTGAGAGCGCTCTCGTGGCTTTCGTCTAAATATTTCTCGTTTGAAATGTGTTGAGGGGCTTTTTTTTTTCCCCCACCCACCACCACCGACCGTGTTTTGTTGTGAGTGTTTATATACCGCAGGTGTGTCGGTTCTGGTCAGCTTAATTGCCCACCCACCCCCCGGTCACATGAAGCGTGGGTCATTTTCATGTAAACGGCTAACTGATTAGCATTTGTACTGTTCCATATAATATGGACCATGTGTTTACGTCCGTTCTAGGAGTCCTAAGTTTATATTTCAGCAAGCAAAACAAAGTTGGCTGCTGTGGGGACTGTGGATTTCACCTTCGCGTCATATGCAGAAGTAGTGGCATGCGACGGCGGAATGGTTTGTGTCCACTAAGCACTTTGACTTGTAGCTTTGAGGCGATAACAAGGTAGCTGCTCGAAGGTCTCCAGTCTGTGTTGTAATCGAGCCCAGTATCGTCACTTATCTCCCGTTAAAGGGCACACCAGGTAGTTATTGTAAAATAATACGGGCGTTATATGGGGTTTGAATTTGGATTCTTTCATTCACTTTTATAGATATACCTTTATGCCTTTTGGTCGTATATTAGTTAGGAGGTATTCATTTCAACATACGCGTTTAATCTGGTTTCATTGTTCCGTTCTTTTGCCTGTTACCTGCTTATTCTAAATTCAAGACCCCTGCCCCCCCCAACTCACATTAAACATATTACAGTGCCTAATGATGGCCCTCTCTATCTGACCTGAAGGAAACCATTTTAATAACAGCCCATAGAATCATGGAGTTCAGTGGTTACGCAGCAGTCCTAAGGTACACAACGGTGATTCGGGGGCAGAAATGGCATCAACATGGTTTTCTGAGGTAGCCGGTTCGATCGGAGATTTCGGCAGCAAATACCTTATTCCCAGCAATATTTGCTGGACAACCAAGGGCGTACGTAGGGAGCTGGGATTGGAAGCCTGGCGATGGATGTTGGGCGGGTGGTTGCTTGCACCGGGAATTTTAATAAACAAACAATATTTTACATCATTATTGTTGTACAATGCAAAAGTGGTTTAACGCGGTCAGCAAAGTGTGGCTGGAGGTGAACCAGAAACCAGAGACGCATCTTAAAAATACCTTCAGACACCCTGGATTTATACTTGGTTATTTTGCAATCCTGACGTACACGTTTAAGATTAATTATTAGAAACAGAAGAAGAAGAAGAAACAGTCTTTAATCGTCACACGACACTCCACAACACATGCTTACACACACACATGCACATGCTTGATGGTGGCCGGTGAAATGGCTCCTCTGCTTTTGAAATAAACATTTTATTAGAATGGTAGATCCAGGAGATTCCTCCCGCTCTTGGAGATGGACTATTTACTTTCACATACTACGAAGGGGATAGTCATGGGAGTGGAAAATAACTGCGTCCTGCACCTGCCGAATAAGATTGTAAACTGTGACACTAGGAGTGTGGCAGAGTGTACTGCATTCACTCCTTCCAAAGTGTATCTGTATTTCTCTCTTTATTCTACTGAATACATTTTGTTAATAGAATCTCAGTTTGTTTCCTGATAGGGAAGCATGCTTACCTCACCATCACGCAGTGGAATTTCTCTCACAGGGCTCAATGCAAATGATAGAAGTCCTTTAGAATGCAAATTTGGTGCATTTCTGTTGACTGAATATTGTCTTTATTTTTTCCACAGATTATTAAATTCTTACTTTAAATTTTTTTTCACACTACTTTGTGGAGCCATTGTGTCAACAAGTAAGTCAGTGATCAATAATCATATTTCAAAGTTTTGTTTGCCTGTACAACTAATTAAACACATTTTTTAGATGATGTTAATATCCTAACGTGAGCTGAACAAACATGCACAATATTAAACATTGTAGAGGGATTCTCTTAGTAGTACTTTTTATTCCATATACAGTATGTAGATGTCCCTTTCCATGTTTCCCTTGTCCTTGTCCCTGTCCACTGCTCATTGATTAATTTTATCTTAATGCCTTAAGCACTTTACTGCTTAGGGTCTTAAAATAATTATTAACAAATGATTAGTCTTTTCTCTCTCTCGCCATACTTTAAGCTCATCTTCTACATTACAGCTACAAAAGTAATTGGGATTCATTAAAACAAAGGTTTTTAAACTTATCTGGAAACCAATGTCTTGCACGGTGTATTCCTGAATGTTTTTAGCATGACAGTATTGCATTAGGACAATTATATCAGAAACATACAAACAAACTGATAAATGAGACACAATGTTTAGAAATGGCCCTTTTGAATAAACCATTGTCTCAAAAAGTCTTGAGATGCTACAATCAAACCAAATGGGAGGTCAGAGTTTTTCACTGCATGATGATTCTGTTTCTCTGCCTGTTGTAGTGGCTTACAGGAGAGAGAGGAGCTCGCGGGACCCCTATGACGACCGCTACATACCCGAGAGAACGGTGAGCCAGTTAGAATTAAATGAAATGTAAAAAATCAAATTTTGGATTTTATTGCTATGATTGCCATTGTTCCAAGACATTCAGAGGCAACTGTGCCGACAACAACTGTTACTGTTTGAAACTACATGTGTATTTGTAAATTTGTAGATTATAATTATCTGATAACATCCCGAGGCTCTGCAGATGATTTCTGGTTTTATGTGATTCTACCAAATGGGGGGGGGGGGGGGGGGGGGTGTGTGATGACCTTAGTGGCACTTCTAAAGCACGCAGGGTCATTCTTTTTCTTCCAGATGTGCCTTTGCTTGTATTTTAATAAAATGCGACTTAAACGTCTGAGTTAAATTATTTATTTTATTCACTTTACCTTTATTTTTCCAGGTAAGTGTGATTGAGATCAGAATCTGTTTTTCACAAGAAATTGCCCAAGAAAGCAGCAGACAATATCACCGAGTACACAACATCAAACCCAACACATAATGCAGTGGGAGCACTGCAGAGTTGTATTTAGGATTATTGTCGGTACTATTTGCTTTTTGGTAGTCTATTCTTATATTTGTTCACTTTGAATATAGAAGTGGCACAGCATGATTTAACTTTAGTAGCGCTGAAGTTTCACTCAGGAAATCGGATGTGACTGGTCAACAGAATGTCTCTGCATTTTAGTAACAGCGGACATAAGAGATTTCTTCATCACGTCACTGTAAAATGTCCGTCTTCGTTCAGATCATGTATCCCCGGGCGGCCGGGCCGGGGGAGAGGAGGGGGCCGTTTGGCAGGCCGGAGGATGACTACGGCCGCGGCGGCTATGAATATGACGGAGGGCCTCGCTTTTTCCCAAACGGAGGCGGCCCTCGCAATTACCACAACGAAGATCAAAGAGGCTACCATGCCGACAACATGCACTTCCCCGCAGAGCGCAGAGCCGTCCCACCTTCAAGGAGGGTGAGAGGATTTGTGTCACGCCTTTTTTGTATTCAGTTTGTTTTTGCACATTGAGATTTGATTATGGAACACAAAAGAAAGGTAAAATAGAACAAGAAAATAGGCGTAAAAAAAAAAGGTTTGTTGGGGTAAACAAATAAAACATATGTCAACGCAGGGGATGAAATGATGATGCGATGCCAAATGAATTGAACTGGAAGAAACTTTCACCACAACAAATGGTGAATAAAATAGAAACTGTATGATGGTCCACTTTGCCAGAGCAGATCATTTCAGCTCACGGATTGTTCAGTGGATGTTCTGGATCTTTGAATGTGTACAGGTGAACTTTCTGCAATTCTTTATTGCAATTTCTGACTTTATAGTTGTGTCTTTCATTTTAAAACATAACTTGAAGACATCTTAATGACCTGAAATTTGATAATCCAAGTATTGAAACATACCTTATATCAGATACATTAATTTGAGGTTGTGGCGGGAGATCAGGAATGCCCACACCAGAATGGGACCATGCCCAAACAATGTCGTAGGCTGTTCTCTACTGCCCCCTGGTGTTGGCAAGACTAACTCTTCTAACGAGACGAACACTAAGTGTCAAATCGCAGATGCCTAATCCTACAATTTTTTTTGAACCTTGGTAGACACATTCCTGTCTGTCTCATGACCTGTGCACTGCAAGTATTTCCACCAACTACCATTATTTAATGCATATGGTAGTGTAATGCATTTTTAATTTTATTTTTTCCAAATGTGAAGGTGACACTTCTGTTGTATTTTCAGCAGGAGGACTATCCTTACAGAGGTCCCAGGGAAGAACCCCACACTGGTGGACGGCCCATGGAGTTTGCGTAAGACTTACTTTGCTTGATTCTTGATCTGTCTGATTTTAGTGATGTTAAGCAGACAAACAATGACTGTTTTAATTAATTGTATTGAAGCATCCTGAAATTTCCCTAAAAGTTGCTGTGTGGTACTGTTAACCGACAGCGTAGACATTAGATGGTCAGTCTAGGGTCATTACAACATTAAATTAAAAATGTGATGCTTGAAAAAAAAAAAATAATAATAATAATAATTGGCATGTATTATATATGCACTTGATATCAGGAGACCCGTAGACCCATGAACCGATCCATCTCACTATTAATTCTCAGGTCAAAATCAGAGACGTTCAGTATGCAACATAAGTGCAATATATTTTAAACGTCATTAACACCTGTATTTTTCAAGCAACTAATCTTGCCTTTCAACATGTTGAACATCGGCCTCTCTCCACACACATGCATTGTGACCAAGACTTCTGTGTTTATTTCCTCTGGTCGGTCCAGGGGGAGTGAGGATGGCGGGGAGATCTGCAGTAGCTCGCCTCCACTTTCAATATCCCTGTGTGAAATGTTTGTTTGCATAGTACTGAGCATAAATCATGGTCTGCTCTGACCTATATTGGCCTCTCTCAGTTTATTCATTCCTCAAGGCGTACACAGAGCCACACTAGTGACATTAAGCCAAATTTCCACAGTCTGCCAATGGCTCAGAGCGAGGATGGCTCCATAGTAACGGCTGTGCAGTTTAAAGTTAGGCCTCAATTCAGTTTGCACTGGTTATTTAAAGGGGACCTCTTATGCTGCTTTTCAACAAGTTAATGTCTCTGAGGTACCGAAACCATGTTTTTTTTAAATATTTTTTTTATTTATTTATTTTGCTGAAAATACCACTTAAATAATCCTGTTCCAGGATGGTTCTGTTCCGGTATGTTTCTGTTGGGTGGCGTCACCCTCCTGAGGCCCCTAGTTCTGTGAGCCAAAGGGGTTTTAGCTTTAATTTTGGGTTACGCTGTATTTAGTCCATAAACTTGAAATGATTTCACCTCGCCATTTCCCCATTGGTATCCATTCTGGCTGTCTGTGTTTCTTTAAACACTCCAACTCCTTTTACGTCTCCCCCGAAACACGCACACACTGGAGTGAATTACCCAGAGTTACAACATCTTAAACTGTTATCACGGTTACTTTATTTGATCTCAACCATCGGCTAGAATGACTTTTTTTTTTCGGGGGTAAAGAGGCTCTTTATCATGTTTGGACAGTTTTGTGCTGCTCCTGCCTGGATTAATGCTTGGAGTCACGTCGGGTCCCTGACAAAGCACAGGGACGGAAACAGTCCTGTCGACATTCCTGGACCGTTATCCAGCCGCTGGACCAATTCCACCTCTTGCATTTAAGCCATCTGCTGAACGTAGGCACATGGGCTGAGTTGTGGCCTTATTTGGGATGTGAGCTGCCCACCCTTTTTTTGTTCCCTTTTTATTGAGGCTACTTCTAGTTGTACGGATCTGTGTTTATTTTTGCGCATGTGTTGTTGTTTTACACCCTAATGAAATGAGCATTTAAAGAAACTAACCCGGGATTGGGGTTTTCTGATCCTTTACTGAAACCACCATGCTGCACATATCCTCGCTGTGTCAGAGCTCCAGTGTGTTTGCGGTGAAGGGAAACCTTGCATTTCTGAGAACAAGAAGCGAGCAAAAACAATGTTTTGAGTTCCCTTATAGAAGTGTAGCAGGCCTGCAGTACCAACTATGCACCGTTTTGCGGACCATGCACCGGTTTTGTGGTGTTTGTGTTTTGTAATGTAGTGTGGCAATGTGGATCTAAGAGTCACGTGCATCTGTTTGTTTTATCCCAGCAACACGCGTGCACAGCCGCCTCATAACGCACGATCCCAAGGCATCTATCCAGCGCCTCGTTCTCTCCCCGAAGGTGGCAGCGACGACACATTAATGCAAGCCATCCTCAACCTGGACAGAGGGTACGAGGGAGCCACTTGAGTCATAATCCAATGGAACGTTCACATATGCATATGCAAGTTTGACTTTGCGCATCTCTTTACTGTGCTACTAATGCTATATGTACTGTTTTGAGAACCTCGTCAAGGCAGACAGTTGCTATGTGTCTTTGTTGATAAAAGACTGAAAATATCTGCACAATCCATTAAAAGAGCATACTAAATTGACGTGATACCTTAAATGGATGTGATTCGGCACCGAAGTTGCTTGCGTATTTCATTGTATGCTCATGCGTTTGTTGCCCCACTTCCTCCCCGTTGTCAGGGAGGACAGAGACCCCTTCAGGAGAAAGGCGGCCCCCTTTCCCCCGATCCGGGAGCGCTCCCCTGCTCGCCGGGAGGTCCCCCACTCTCCTCACAGCCGCTCGGGCTCCAGCGTCAGCAGCAGAGGTTACTCTCCGGACAGGACGAAGGCCTTGCCCTTCACGCCTCAGCCGGGCAGAAGTGAGTGCGGTCTAGGTCTCGAACTATCCCCTCCCCGCTCTCTTCGTGTAATGGTACATCCTGGCGCAAGGTCTTTTCTTTTTTTTGGGGGTTGGGGGGGGGTTGTTTTTCGAACTTGAATCTAAATCTTACTCAGATAAAATAGATGTAGTTGGGTTTTTCCCCCTTCCTGATGTCGTTTACAGTATATCTTTGGATGGAAATGATGATAATTATCCTGTTTTGGAATTTCACCCATGCCAATAAATTCACCAGGAAGATATTTTGTTTTGAAATAAACAATATTACGACATCAAATTAATTCCTCAGTCGACAAAGTTTATTCTCAGTTCTTTAATCTTTTTTAAGGAAGTGGATGATGACTTGAGTACAGTTTTAGATAGAACGCTTCCTGTTTTTTTTATTTTCTTTGATTTGATATTTTATTAACTCTTCGTCTTCTTCTTCTTCATTTGTATTATCCATTGTTAACTACTGTACGTGACCGCTGGCTTTGCAGGTACGGACGGGCTCGAGGGACACGCTGGTGTTCCTGAGCAACACTGGGGGGCGCTCTTTCCCCAGCACAGCGGACATGACTCCCTGGGTCTGTACACTGCATGCAGCTTAGTCAGACAGACCTGGGTCACAGACTAGGATGCTCGGTGGTTCCTCACTCTGTGTTGAAACCTTCAAAAGTTTAAGAGGGGCTAACCAGGGTAGTCAATACAGGAAACGGCATCAGCCGATAGGAAGCGCAATTAATAGCATGCGCCGTTTGAGCTCTGTTATGTGACCCGGGTCTGGGTTCGATTGATGTTGCCTCTTAAAATCTTATTCTACATTTGTTACCAGAGGTAACGTCACCAGTGGTGTTTCCAATAATTTAGTTGTCCCTACCCTTTGTGGAAGAACAGTAACACTTTCACCTCACCTCACCTCAGTTTTGGAAAACATACAATTACACAGAAAAGATGTACATATTTAAATTTTGCTGTGGGGCTATTTCTCATTTTGAAGGGGAGTCCACTTTTTTTATAGATCTTTTTTTTTTTTTTTTTTTTTTTTTTTTTAAGGGTTACTTCCTTGCCATCAGATAGGTTACCTACGATGAGCCCAAAAGTTGTTCTCATACGTAAGCCCAATACATTTTTCTTATCTTGTCAGAGTCGTCTAATCTCTTGAGTTAATACCATAAATATTTAGTAGTTGCTGTACAGATTATACAAGAACAGCATGTCAGAGGGAACTAACATAAACTGTCTTAATTACTGGTTAGACCTTTTTGTTTACATAGAAATTAAAGCTAATTTTGCCCTTCAGCTGAGACACTCAGGATAGAAAAGCCTCAATTAAACATACACGCTGTGTTGTAAAATGTGAAGGCACTCGGTGAACCAAGCCGTAAAATGCTGTTGCGGTGCCTCCATGTTCGCCGCCAGAACTACATTTCAACAACCCAACCCTCCCGATATCCTAATGCGACGCAATTTCACGAAGATCCAGGGACAGTTCTTCTGTTCTCCTAAACACGGGCCACCGTTCATCAACTCCCTGCTCGGTCGGTGTAATTTGCGCAGGTTAGTTTGTTTTGTGTGGGCGGGATTTATGCCAGTGAATAACTAGATGTCGCTTGGTATCTTTGAAATTCAATGCATGATTCTTAACTTCAGTGAAGTCAAGGCTAGATTGACTTAAAATATTATTGTAGAGGCAGCAAACTAATCCAATAGGTCAGGCATCAGGGCGGTGGGTGTGCTCGTCATGCTGCATTAGGACCAGTAGGCCCAGTTGCTGTTATTTACTCAAGATTCAAGATTCAAGATTTTTATTTGTCACATACATATACATACTTCCATACATATATGCAGTGAAATGTAATGCAACGCACCCGGTGATAGCGCACAATATGTCCTAGGAAAAAATAAAAAAATAAAATAAAAAGTAGAAAATTCCTTTCTAATAGACCGACTAACTGACTCCTAAAACGTAATACAGTAAGTGGAATACTTATAGAATAAGATAAAAAATATATAGAATAACATACAATAAAAATAAATTGAAATAAAATTGAATAGGTAGAAGGAATATGACTATGTATATACAGATATGTGCATTTAAAGTGGCATGTGAATTAATCTGTGACTTTGTGGTCTGGTCTCCCTCCAGGGTTTAAAGAACGTTATTCTAGCGAGATTTCCGGTAAGTATAGACGAGCGTAGAATGGAGGCCGACCGGTTTGAGGAGTAACAACAGTTCTCAGACGGTAATTTGGGGACCTCACCTCACAACCAGCAACTGCTTTTTTGACGCATAACCATTAAATCCGTCCCCTGGGCGCAGTGATTATCAGCTGTGAGACTCGTGTCAGTGCTGCAGGGTTGCCAGCTCGCGCCAGTTGCCATTTGGAGTTTACCAACCCCCGACTGGAGTGTAGCTGCATTTAGAACATCTTGTTTTATGCTTTCTCACAAAGGCAACGTGTAATTCTTAAATAACTGTTGAGATGCCCGGCTATGTAGTTCCCTAATTTCACAGGAGCCAGGCCGCTTGATTCCCCCTGCGTCCCTCGTTGAGCTAACATCTTTATCTCAAATTTGTACGCGCAAGGATGAAATTGGTAATAACCTCCTCGTTTGGTTCTCATTAGAGTAGACAAAGCAACTTTCCCAGAAATCTGGAGTATCCCTTTCTATGTTTAATTCCGGCTTGCGGTTTCATACAGATTTTTTGGTGGGGGTGCACACATAATCTAGCCCGTAGGCCATTTACCGGTCAGGGTAACCTGAGAGAAAGGGAGGAGAGAGGGAGAGCGTTGCTAATGTGCCCGGCACCCTGCCTGCGCCCCAACTCTGTCTGCCACTTTGTCAGGCCTCATAAAGATGCCACAGAGTCGTGTGTGTGGAAGAAGAGGGGACGAGTATTGGATGTCTGATGGATATTCCTGAAGCCGCGGTCTCCGCTGTAGGATGTGTTATTTTTCCACGGCTATATCCTCAGAATTCTCCTTTGGTCATAGACACGGTGGATTGGTGACGGGGCCTTGGGTGGCGCACAAGGTTTAAACCTGTGGGAGAAAATACTTCGACAAAAGGGGGATTGAGTCTTGAGATAGAGGGATGCAGGCATGGCGTCCATTGCGAACCTTCTGTTCCTAGATGAACGCAGACGTTCCAACCCAGGTGTATCGTGCGTCAGTGCAAAGCCCCGGCAACCACACACAGACGACACTTAATGTATTTATCAGACTTTTTTCCTGACAGGTCTGGTTTTGGGGACTGCACTTGTTCTTCACTTCTACTTCATTTCCACACCACTTCACCCGGCCCGTCTTTCTCGATGAGCTTTCTTTGTCTGTTTTCTGTCTTTCCCAGTTCCTGTCCCCCCCCCCCCCCCCCCCCCCTCGGTGACCCAACCCCTGGTCTATTCTGGTCTTATTGTGTCCATTTTTTCTTGTCACACTCTCTCTCTCAGACAAAGCTCCGGGCCCATCGAGGGATGGTTCACCACAGAGCACGGTGTCAAACAAGGTGAGTTGGCGTGGAGGCTAATGCGGTGCAACTAATGCAGTCCAACGTTAACGTTAAATCTCCTTTTTGAAAAACTGGGTGGGCTCAATATTGAAACCCCGCCCCCAATTTGCATTTGTGATGGAAGTTGTGAACGAACCAAAATGTCAGTGTTGCAACTCAAGGCCTCACCCCTTACCTGTTTGACTTGGGAAAATATCCTCTTACACAGCACTCATCCAAATGCCGGGCTGAGCAAAAATTGCTTATTTAATTTATAGCATGAGTTCAACCCCTCTGACTGTCTAGCAAAATGCATCTGGAACCCCTTAAGTCCCATCCCTCTCATACCTCTCTAAGTGTTTAGTCCCATTGAAGTATGTTAATGGCTTTTAAAGTGGCCCTCACGCGGAGCATGAAAGGCGGCAGGGCTGTGCCTTGTTTACCTGGGGTGTAAGCAGACTTCAATCACCGTGACTTGGAGGGGGAGCGAGGGATCATGCTCTGATCCGTTAGCTTTGATTTTTATTTCATCCTAATGTTGTATTTTATGTTGTAAGTAATCGAAGGCAGCTGCTCTATATCTGGGGTTTTTTGTGTCCAGCGCTCGACTCTGTAGCTCATCAACCCTCACCTTGCTGACCCGTCTCTGGATGTCGGACAAGCGGCGGAAAGAGGTGGCGCTCTGGGCTGTGCTGCGGTTCGGGGCCAAAGGGCCTGGCAAGGGCCACCCAGCCTGTGTATGTGAAGGGAGGGGGTTTAACTCATTAGCCTGAGTCATAACTTTATCACAAGATCTTCACCGCAAAGCTAAAGCGGCTCCCTGTGGAATATGTGTTTAGAGCGTTCAAAACGAACAAAAGTTTCCTTTTTCTCTTAAACAGTAAGCAGGGCTGGCATGCGTGTGGTAGTCACGAATGTGTGGCAAATGTGGCAGCCAAGTCGTCTAGGAGGTAGGCCCTGAATGCTGCCGTAGCAAAACAGCCAGTGCAAGAGCGGTTTTCTGTTGTATGATGACATCCGCCACATACCTAAAATGTAAATGACACTGACCCTTTTATTTTTTATTTTATTGTTATTATTATTACTATTTAATTTTTTTTGTTTGTTTTTCAAAATAAAGGCCAATCTCTAATAGCAGAGTCAGTGCTGTTGACCCAATTTTAAGAAAAGTTTTAATTTAAGTTTTAATGGTAGTTTTAATTATTCAATAAAATAAAAATAAAAACCCTGCAGGGCCACTCTATATTAGTTTTCAAGCAGTTTTTACTGCCGTGCACAAGCCTCATTTTATCATATCATTAGCAGCCCTCAGACCCTACCCAGAACATCCTGGAAGCAATTTGAGTGTTGCTGGCCTGGTAATGATGCTCCGGTTCAGTATATAAATATTTGTTGTATATTCACTGGATTGTGTTTTTTGCCTGGTTAAGGGGGCACGCAGGCATCTTTATGAATCAGCCAAAAAATGCATATGCTGGAGATCAAAAATTAGAACACACACTTTGACATAGCCCCTTCCGCTCACCCAAGAGCACCGCATCCCTCAATCAACTGCTGTGAGTTCACCGCGCCTACACACACACACACACACATGCGCGCGCACACACACACACGCACACACACACACACTCCTGTGTTTGATCTAGCCTGTGGTGCCATGTTGTTCTCTGCTCTCGGGGCACAAACCCATAACCTTGGCCAAGATGAAAGCACTGTGCTGTGCCCCCAGTAAAGGCAGCGCTAATGGCCTCGGCCGCCGCTTGCCGAGCCCTGCCCTGCTCTGGCTGCTGCGGCAGCTCGACAAACACACTCACTTTCTGGAGCGCACAGACAGAGCGGAGCGCAAGAGCTCAGGCAGGGACTCTTTCCTAGATGGGAGGTTAAAGAGTGGCCAGCGACCGGGCGAGGTCACCCTTAACTGCTTTATTTTTGCAGCTCAAGGTTTATTTTCCAATGGCATTACCAATATGCCTGTGGCGACTTCAAATCGAAATTTCAAACCTATCATACACAGGATGTTAGTTTTGCCGCCGCTAAATGACGTCATGAAAGTTTTGTCCTACGCCTTGTATGTGGAGGTGAGGGATTCAGATGTAGGATTTTACAAAGTGGACAGCAAAAGACAGTTAAATAGTTAAGATGGCGCTCACACACAAGGACCGAGGCACTAGACCTCCATGTGTAGCTTCAGGGGAGGTATGGGATGTATAAAGAAATAATTGGAAGATGCCTTACGAGTTAGGTTTTTTTTCCCCGTACTGCGCTAGGTCCCTCGTCCTCGCCCGGAGCCCGGCGAGTAGATACAAAATGACTCGGCCCGTCGCCCGTTTCTCCTCGTGGAGAGGCGGGTTTTAGTCATGGCTGGCCAGCCATCAAGCCCCGATAGTTTCACCAGGAAATGAGCGGGAGGAATCGAGTGGCGATCCATGTTGGCCTAATTCTCTTGTCGTAGCGCTGAGGGCATCTCAGCCACTGGTCTTGTCTTTCCTCATGTCTTAGGTCTCTTCTGTTGCAACACAGAAATTACAGTCGAAAGCCAATTTGAATGGAATTGAATGAGTTAAATTTCATTCAGTTGATGTTGTCAGCAAAATGAGTTTTCTCCGTGTTTGAGTTTTGTGTTGCAGACGAGAGCATTTTATGTCTTCATGAACCAAACTCCTTTTTCGTTAGGCCTCCACCCACGACGCTCCTGTGTGGCCACACTTGGAGAACTGAGCGTCACTTTGTTCTCCCCCTGCTACTCCAGGAGGAGATCGTTCCTGCCGAGAAGGAGAAAGAGGAGCCCGTGGTGCCGGCCGCCGTGGAGGAAAGCCACAAGTCCACAGACGATTTCCAGGAGCGACGAGCCCAGGCCATCTCGGCCAAGGCCCGGGAGATAGAGATGGTGCAGTGCTCCCGTTTGTCTTCTTGAAATGTTAAATGTAAAAACAATCGCTTTGACCTTTGCTGAGCAGATATTTCTGGCATACTGTGCTTGCATGATTTCGGTGTCTGAAAGGCAATACCGAAACAAATGACTGCTCATGTCCCTAGCTGTGTCCGTCAATCTGACCTACATGCAGTTTCACCCTATCAGAAAGGGTTTTTGGAACACAATAAGCCCTACAAATGATATTTGGTTACCTGCCAATTTAGGATGGTAACATTTACAAGCAACAAGTCAGAAATTAGCAGCATGTCTGCTGGCTGTCAATTTGCCACCAGGACTCGTTGACATTACTGGAACAACCCTCCATGACTACATAAAATTTGACATGAGTGTTTTGGTCTGTACAAATACACATGCACAAGAATACGCTTACATAAGCTAATGTAAATATGTTTATAGCTTATTTACAAACTAAAGTGGATGTATGAACAGGGGAATGTATTTTGGGAGCACTGTTTCACTGAGTAGTGCAACTCCATGCTGGCACATATGGCACAGGGACTCTCAAAACATATACACACATACACATAGCATGCATTTTCCATTAGATAATGAGACCAAAGTTGCGCAGGACATACCTTTGCCTGTACAGTAAAATCGACATGGGGGGGTTGAAACATGCCCAGTTTTTTTTTTTTTTTGTTTTTTTTTGTTTGTTTGTTTTTTTTTTTTTAAAGCTTTGCTCGGTGATCTAATGAAGGCCATGCTTGCCCTACTGCTGCTTTACGGCGCCCATTGGAGCTTAGCCAGCTCTGCCCTGGAGCACACTGGGCCCTCACATGGAGCTGCGCCACAGAGCCCACAGTGAAGCGCTCCAGAGCGTTTAGTCTGTTACAACACTGCAGCTTCCACCCCCCTGTTCCTCTCATTCGATGTGATATACATCTATTTAATTATGGAAAGGTAGGGTTGTGAGCCCCAGTTGTTGTTATTGCAACATTTAAGGATTGCAGAAGACAAGAACTAACACTATTAAACTAGATGGAGTATATATTTGTTTGTATGAATATAAACTGTTTCACAGAAGGAAAAAGTAGCATAAAGATCCACAATGAAACGTACATTGGGATGAAATAATATATACAAATAACCTATCATTATAAATAACAAATAACTGAAGTCTTCACACGAGTTAAATGGTCATATTGGTGCCCTTTATGGTCATTGTACATGATATTAAACACCAGCCTTAATCGTAGGAGTCAGGAAACGTTAGCTAGAAGGTTTTTTAAATTATTTTTTTAATTGTTTTTTTTGACGTTTCGGGGTTTTTCGGTTTTTATATCCAGCGCAGCTCATTTTCTTATGAAGTTTCCAGATTTAAATTTTTTTTTTCTTGCTGTTGCAGGGTTCTTGATCACATTTCTTTGTGTTTGTGATTGCGCTCCGCTCAGTCTGTCCTCTATGAAAGGGGGAATTGTTTGGCTGTACATATCTTAAAATGAGTCGACCCTTTTCTGTCCTAAAGAACCAGAGTATGATCCTAAATTTTGTCCACCTGCCACTGTGGTCGGTACACCCACGATTTCGCCAAATAATTTGTTCCATTTTCTGGGCTCCAATGCAGGTCAGTAACAAGACATTTCCACTGAAATTATAGGGTAGGAATACCATTTTTTTACCACAGTTGTTTTTACAATGGAACAGAATCTCCAAATGAAGGTTGGGTGGGGGGGTACATAAACTTACCAACCACAGTGCAAATTTACAAGCATTTGCTTGGAAGCTGCTATTAATTAGACCAATTCCTTCGTGCACATAAAAAAGCAGCAGATTCAAAGTTGTTTTTTTTTTTTTTTTTTTTTCTTGTTTGTTTTTCTTCTTCAGTCAAACCACGCAGGCACTTTCACATGAGCTCTGTTGAAGTGGTAGCTCTGGATCTGTTGTGGTCGTCACTTGTAGTCGCTCAACAAGCTTCATCCAGATGTTTAGTTTTCTGTCCCCAATCTGGTCTAGCCATCTCTTCTATAAGCACGCACGCACAATCCATGCACCGAGTCCGGCCTCCATCTAATTTACACCAAAACAAGTTGTCTGACCCTCGTCGATCACAAATCAAACATTTCATCGTCCGCTGGCCACCCCGCCGGGGCGTGTTATATTCACGGCTCAGCGTGTGTTAGTGCAGCTAAGTGAAATTGGTCGGCAAAGAAATCAACCCGAGCCGTTTTCTTATTGTCAAAGTTGACTTTGGCCGCGGTTCAGACTGACGAGTTTTTGTTTTTTTTCCAGTGAGTGACAAGGCATGAGAAAGCTATAAAGAGTATTAAGTTCTATTCATTTTAACCCCAGTCTTGTGTACCCAGTGATGCAAATGGGGTTTTATTCAGTCTGTTGGGCAATGTAAATATTGCTGTTGTCATGGACACGACCATCGTTGTTTGTGAAAGACATTAGAGTAGACGTCCTTTTCTAACCAAGCATGCACTAACTTCACTGATTTATATAGCAGGTACTTGGCTGCCAGTGTTGGATCACTTTCACAAACTCTCTCACCCGTCCGCTCTGCTTTTTAGACATTTAAGAAAGTGTGAACTTCCACCGATAACACTTACAGTACGGTTACCAAAATGAAATAATTCATAACATTTAAAGTTAGATTTATGTGGAAATATCTTATCGACGCACCAATGGGCATACCCAAAAGGTAGTTAAATTATCGATATTGAGGTGTCCGCTCAAAAGTGTTCAATTGTATGGCTGGAAAGTGGAAAGTGCAGGTTGAAAAAGCCGCAGTCATCCTTTAGCCACATCAAGCAGACATGTTTACCTGGCGCCCAAACATCGAATTCTAGAAACGAAAGAAAGTATAAAACCGCAAACGGGTGCGAACCCCAGTCCGGCCGCGCTCCCGTTGGCTCACCCATCCAAGGGCGGGGCCTTTCCTGCCCGGCTGGATAACAAGGGAGGGGCCGGAGGAAGTCCTGTCTTCAGCGCACAGCGTTATCTGGGAGCCACTTTCCCCTCTTCCCCTCGTCTTTGTTTAGACGGACCTGTTTGGATACGTCCTCAAAACAAACTGGCTGCAATCAGCAGAGAGCTCCGTGAGAGCGTGCGACGTTAACTCTTTTTAAACGAAACGCAAGATGTTTCAGCTCGCCAAAATGCATATATATATATATATATATATATATATATATATATATATATATATATATATATATATATATATATATATATATATATATATATATATATTTTTTTTTTTTTTTTTTTTTTTGGTTATGCTATTATAAAGTGCATGGGTTGAACCAACTGTTGTGCATCGCATTCCCCCCGGGCAGAGGTTACTGTAGAGGGTATCTGAACAATGTACCTGTTCTATGGAGAGACGGTAAAGCAGGGGGCTGTGAGGGTGGATTTCTGCATGAGGTGTTTCCTGTCGCTGTTTGTAGCCTTTTAACCACCTCGGTTTATAATGTTTCCTGTAGATGATTTAAATAACAATGCAAGTGTTTTTGGCGCGATTTAGCCGCCTCCCTACAAATCACGTATGCCTTCAATTAATGGCGCTTTCCCAGCATACCATCGTGTTTTTTTGGGGGGGGTTAAGAATTTGGAATGAACTTCTCTGGCAAACGTTCATATCGCCATAAGGAAACCATGCACATTTTTATTTCACTTTAAGACTGGACTGGAATGAATTTAAAACAACGGCTGCATGGAATATGGGGGGGGGGGGGGGGATCATCGCGGCGTCATCAGCACTAATCAATAGTGTACTCTATTTAGTCGTAAATGGGCTGAAACGTGTAAAAACACGTGTACTAGTACTCAACAAATGGAAAGTCGAGAAGTAGCACTTGGAGTTTGCTATTTTCCAGGTTTTACTTGATTTGGTGGTTACACTGGCATTCGTACCTTCGTTGGGAATAGCAAATTAATGAACATATTTGTTTGTCTTTATACCCAGTTGTTTATAGGGCTACAGAAAGGAAGCTTTCAGGTCTCTGCTGTCAATATACAGTGAAATTGCCTGATGACCTATTTGCTGCTGTCAGGACACGCTGTTTGCTCTCGAGACACTGAGCTTATATAAATAACCCCAGGAGTTGATATGCCCATGGCGCTGTAGCTACTGTTCATCTGCAGTCAATGACTACCAACTCCCCACGGATGTCCTTTTGTGCATGATTGCATGTGGGTTCACATCCACAGTTTTCTAAAACACGCGCGCGCACGCATCCCTATCCCTTTCTCCCGTAGATGGCCTCTGCCTCTGTCCCTGCCTGCGGCATGTGCAGTAGAGTTTCCAGCGAAGACTTACCCTTTCCTAGGGAGACTTAATGAGCAGAAATATTGGTGAGCTAACTCTTCTGATTCGATCACTCTGAGATGAGCGTCCAGGACGGAGAGACCAGAAGGAGGGAGACGGGGGGGGCATTAGGAAAGGGCCAGAAATGGGGAAAAGTATGAAAGAGACCCTGAGACAAAAGGGTAAAAGATGTCAGCGGAGCCATATGGATGCAGACGCTCCATAAACAGAGCTTTGTGATGGGGAGTCGCAGATGTGCACGTCTCCCTGCTCCCCCGCCCCCATCAATGCGTCATATGCAGACCTGGAATGAATAAGAATTCATTTTCTTTAACTGGCATCTTTGATGCCTGTCAGACAAAACGAAATTCAAGCACATTGACATTATTTTCTATGCACGCACAGGAATCGGCCCCTGCCCACTGGCTTCCCTTTTTATTCTTTTGATGGATCAAATGGAAATTGCGTCAGAGATATAATTTGCAGTTTTCTGTCCTGGTACTCTGGAAAGCTTAGATACGGCAATCTATCAAAATCTCACTGCTTTAAGCCTAACCTAACTAAACAAAACGAACTTTATGTTTAACTGCAGCAGGCTGGCTCCACTCTTTTGAGACCTTGGTGGCTCAGTGTGAAAAAGCGGCCCCCGAACAAGTTTCCAACACCTCTTCCCAGTCCCTTCACCAGCTGCAATAAACCCAAGGCTCGCCACTTTAAAGGGGTTTTAATTGTTCTTGACCCAGCTTGGCCAATGGCGAGGGTCCTTATTCAACTTAAAGGCAAGAAATGCTGATCAGTTGACACTCTGCACTGTGTGTAAACACCAGACTGAGCCCAGGGTGAATGACCGGGTGGCTTCGTGGCATATTTACACCTAGATGTCAGGTAGAACAGGAAGGAACTCGCCTTTTTATCCCCTCTCCCCTAAGACGGCCTTTCTAATGACTCCCAAGATCGTAGCCCATTGGAACTCCAAATCTGTGTTCTCCTAAACTATATATTTGTTTGACATTACTTTCAAGCAGTGTTCAACAGCATTGTAACCACTGAGTTATATTTCTAATACTGTCGCGTCAAACTTTGCCTCGCATATGGAGTTGAGAAAAGGTCACGTGCGTTCTTTGAAAATGCTTTTGTGCTTGAACTTCCACGTTTCAGGGCCTCGGCACTGTCGTTAGTCTTCCTCCACTGAGCCTGCCTTGTTTCCCTCTTCCCCTTGCACGCGTGTCCAGGTGTACCGCCAAGACTGCGAGACCTTCGGCATGGTGGTGAAGATGCTGGTGGCCAAGGACCCCAACTTGGAAAAGCAGCTGCAGGTTCCCCTCAGAGAGAACCTGGGGGAGATCCGCGAGCGCTGCCTGGAGGACCTCAAACACTTTATCAACGAGCTGGACGAAGTGGTACGGCAGATCGAGCCTCCGGTCTGATCGCCGCGTCCCGGTCCGATCACAAACGCTGGGGCTTGTCGGGGCAAAGATGGAGGAAGTCCTGCTGAAAAGATTTGACCAATTGGGACCGGTTCACATGAGTTTGGTCGAACGGGGAATGTCGTTCTCATCTGGTTGGGTTGCTGGACAAAAATGTCTGGGCAGATTTGGACTGCGTACACTAACACCAGAACTATGTCTCCGACCGTGGCACAGCAACACAACAAAATCTCGGAATGGTAGAGTATATGTTGAGATAAACAGTGTTATAAAATGAGACACCCTTTTTTCTACAGAAGAGACTTTTTTTTTTTTATTATGCCACTTGGGATGTTACAAAGGGTATGTCCTGTTTATATTTTCTGTTTAAATAATATTTATTCTGACTAGGCGATATATTTGACCAGCTACCGGTCTTGAATCATGAAAGAAATGGTCAACATTGGGTTCATGTGCTAACATCAGAGAGAAACTGCTAGCCCACAAATTGGATAATTTTTCCATCTGTGGAAATGGACGAGCCAGGTCAGACACAACATACTGTTTTGCGTCCTGCTCTATGTAATTTAATTTTATAACAGTCAGATGTCTGAATGGGTGTCGCCAGCAGTACTGCACATGTTGTATGTTTTATTTTCTTTATTTCATTTAAAAAGGAAAAAAAATACCCTTTTCCATTTAAAAAGTTTATACTGTACAGAGTTTGTGTACTGTTCTACAATGTCAATTCTTGATTACATTTTGGAAGAATTGTAACCATTTCTGTTAAGGTTCACATCTGTTTTATAAAAAAAACTACTGGACAAACATGCTGGTCTTCCAATGTGATATCCAAATGTTAATTTAGAATGACTTATGATGTGATCACCCATCATAACCCATTGCATAAAATAATTGCAGTTAGTTTTATACAGTATATAAATGTGTTTTCAGTTGAGTTTTGAGGTAAACTTGAGATTTTTGTGGCAAAACATCCTCTTACCAGGGGGTCATACTGCCCTCGCTTTAATAATTGTGTTTAGATCTTACCAGAAAGGAAACACAAGGGCCAAACAAACTCTAAAAATAAATTGAGGGGAGGAAATTAATTTGACAGTATAAGTATTATTATTTTTTTTTTAATGGAAGAAGAGGGTGTTAAAGTAAGGTATGGAGATTGACGGAAAAGGGCACATTTCTAATCTGTAGTGTCAATTGTGATTGAAACACGAAAACCCTTATGAAGCTTTGGAAGGAGTATTTTATTAAAAGTTTCTTTACATCACAAAGCACTTAAATGGTTAGAGAGCAGTGTGGAAAGAAATACGCATTTATGACTTTATTGGGGCAAACAACTTTGTTTCTGAAACACTTGATCGCAAACAGCCATTCCTTTTTTTTAAAAGACATAAAAAAAATCATAAAACCAAGGATATAAAAATACCAGTAATAAAATCTTAACTTAATATATACATTATCATTTTGCACTATTAAATAATTATTTGGTTAGTTTCTAGTTGCTACCTAAATGATCATTTTTTGTTTTTTTACAATGGTATTGCTCCAATATGTTCAATTGATCGTTAGAAATGAAAAAAAAAAAAAGTTTCTTGGCAAATATTGAAATTATAAGGATACTGTCTACTGTTCCAAAGTCTGTATAATTTGAATGTCCAAAGTTCTTCGTATCAAAGGGTTCCACCAGTCCAGTTTGGTGCTCGAAAAGACGTCCCAGAGGCCAGAAAATGCGCAAGATCACAAGTCTCTTTCTTATGACTATATATTGCAAAGATCTGATGTCTTCCTTGCTGTCTTCAACAGTCCGAGTTGGAATGTTTTTAGGATCAGATGTGTCGCAGAATTGATGTGTGACATTTGGCGATGAGAAATGTGTCCAGACAATTGATGTATGATACCCTAACAGGGAAAAGGGCCAAAGATACGATCATTTATGGGTGAATAACATACAGTACTTGTTGTATTGACCTTATCATCCACTACACACAAACTAGAGCATTTTATCTAGTAGAGGGTGGCCTCAACATCTCAATATATATAAATCACATTTTTCTGCTTGCTTTTGTTTTTTTCAAATCTGATCTGACTGAGTTAAGTTTACTTTGACGAATCAGACCCTGAATTTATTAATAATTACTATCATAATTATTTGTGAGCTACTTGCTGACATTTTGGGTTCCAGCTGTTTTATAATGCCTGTCTAGACACAAATCTGACCTACAGTAAGTCCAATTACAAAGTTACATATGGTCAGAAAATCTGATTTTGTGGCTTGATTTAGTATAGTTCATAATCTCAATATAGACCTGAGCCGCCGTTAAGAGATGATACAGTTTTTGGCTCTATGGCTCTTGCGGCGGGAAGTCCGTGAGCCTTGGCTCTGTGGTGACAGGGCTGTAACCCTGGTTGGGTAGTCCTCAGTGTAGTACTGGTAGCGACCAGAAGCACGAGGCTGAGGGATTGGCTGGCCCAGAAAGTAGCCTTCCTCCTCTGAGTCTGAGGAAGAGGAGGAGCAAGTAGAGCACCAGTCATCCTCGTCTCTGTAGAGGCCCATGAGGCGATCGACTCGTGGGTCCCCTTGCGCTAAGCTCTGGAGGCTGTAATCTGACCGTGTTTGAGGGTAGGGAGGCAGTCTCTGCTGGGAGGATGGTGCAAACATTGCACCACCCTGGGGGTCGACAAGAACTCGCTGCCTGGTCTCATAGGGCCTCTGCATCTGCTCCATCGGGACCATGTGAAGGGCATTGTCTGAACGTGTTTTGCGACTCCTGCGATGCCTGCCTTGATGGTGGCTCTGCCTGCTGCGCCCGTGGTGGCTGGCGGGGCGGCCACGTCCACGGCCTGGCTCATCCAAGTGGTAAACCCGCCGCTGTGGCCGCTCACTCAAAGGGTGCTGTCTGACGTTCATCTCAATGCTGTCGTAACATCCATTGTCCACGGTGTCTTCTGAGAACTTGACCATCTGAGGCGGCCTGGACTGAGACCTGCTCCTCCTCAGCGCCGGAGCATGGAGCAGAGGTGAAGGAAGGCCTTCCTGGTGGGGGGATAAGGAGATAAAGTCTCCGGCTGCACCTCCCCTCATTGCCATGCTGACCCCATTCTCTATTTCCTCCTCCTCCTCCACAGCCTGCCTCTGGTGGTGATCGAGCTCGGGATCGACGATGAGGGAATTTGTGCTGTGATGAAGCTGGGATGAGTTTAGGGTTCCCATGTTACTCATCTTCTCACAATCCTCAGCCGTCTCCAAAGGTGGCTTTAAACCATGCAGGGAATAGATAATTTGCCTGTCTTTACCATCTCCATCTACCGATGCACCTGAGAGCAGGACAGAAGGGAATACAGAGAGACGTTGTTTAGAGTAACTACACGCCGATAAGAACACACATTGCCCTGTAGATCCAGTTAAGGACTATTCTTACCTGTGATGTTGGAGAGGGCCAGTGAATCCATGGAGTCTCTGACACCCTGCTCCGCCTTTCTCAGCTCATCAGTGATACACTCCAAAGAGTCTTCATACCACTGTCTGGGGTCCCGCCAGAAGGTTTGTTTTCCCGGCCGACATTGGTCCTCCTCCCTGTCTAACTCCAGCTCCTGAATCTTTCTTGCACTAGCCGGACCAGGGTGGCTGCCATAGGCTGAGTCTCCCAAGCCGTCTTGTGACTGAGCCCAATACATCTCAGGGAGATGTTTCTTACTGATAAGCCCAGGACTCAGGCTGTTGCTTTGGGATGATCGGTAGGCCTGACTCTGACATGGACTGGTGGAGTTGGGAGAGGAAGCGGTTATTCCCATGGATGCTGTGTCAGATTTCAGCCAGGGATTGGAGACTCCTATCGGCCTGTTCCTGTCGCTGCTCGGACTGGGGGCTTCTGGGGACAGCTGCTGGGTTTGATGGAACATCCCTCGGTCGCCAAACTTGAGCAAAAGCTGGGTCATAAAGTCTTCATGTTGAGCCCACTCCTCTGGGTCGTCATCTCCGCCCACCTCCTGTTCCTCTCTCTCTCTCCAGAACCTCTCCTCCTCTAGCCCTAGGCGGGCCAGTTTACGGCCCACAATATCAATGTCCCCATCTACATCCCCATCTACATCCGCATCACCCTCTCTGTACTTGTATTCTGATGAGTCGTTGGTGGCAGGAGGGTTAAATAGCTGTGACTGTCGCCACTGGTCACCAGGCTTGCTGCTCTTCCCAATGCGAATGCTTCGGCGCGATTCACGGGAACGGGCAGACTGGAAGGCTGAATCGGATGAATCGGAGGCGTGGATGTCTTCCCCCTGGCTGCATGCCTTGGAGCAATAGATGTGGCCCTCTTTGGGCAGGAAGGGACAGCCTAGCAGGGAGGCCTTGCACTGGGAACAGCAGAAGCACTGGTCTGTGGCATGCCAGTGGACCCCTTCGTAGGTCATCTGAGCATGGTCCACACCTAGACGGTGGGGGAAAGAAGAGCATTTTGGTAAGAGTTAGGCCTTAACATTAGATCAAATAAGGATCATCATCGCGATTGCTAACCTTCATCACCACCTACCTGCCCCGATAAAAGGTTTCATTTTGTGTTCCTCACTGGGATTAAAACAGGAGCAAATTTCATGTTTCTAGCTCGTTCCAGCTCACGGCAAGTTGACGACAAAGAATAATAAACCGGCACAAAAACAACAGGGTTCTACCCCTTCAGGGCTTGAAGCATAAATATGCATCTCCGTAGCACGTTCTTATACAGAACTACTTCATTTTTTCATCAAATAAACCAGTGAGACATTCTCTACAGCACAACACCGTCAGTTACTAACCGATGTTCTCGCCGCAGGCCTCGCAGTACTCGGCGTAGAGCGTCTCAAAGCAGCCGCAGCAGTAGGGACGGCCGTCTTTCATAATGTAGCGCTGGCCCCCCAGCATCGTCTCACACTCGTAGCAGGCAAAGTGCTTCATGTGCCAGTGACGCCCCTCTGCCTCCGTGCACTCGTCGGCAAGGATGATCTGAGAGAGAACCAACATGAACAAACATGTAAATAAAGCTCTGGAATTGAAATCCTACTACAACATTCACCACGATTTCTACTGGTTTCCTGTTGGGTTTTTCGTTGTTGTTTTCATTTGATTTACTATAAGTAACAGTTGATGATATTGAATAGTAGGTAGTGCTCATAGTAGTAGAGAGCTACAACTGTCATACAAGTAATACCTCGTCGCAGGCGGAGCATCGTGGTTTGAGCAGTTCGGCGTGATGTCTCCCACAGTGGATCTTGCCATTGTGGCAGAAGTATATCAGATCCACCAGCAGCTCGTGACACGTAGAACACGTGAAGCATGTGGGATGCCAGCAGGGGCTCGGCCCCGCCCTGGAGGCAAAAATGGCCATCTCGCCGCCGTTGATGCCTGCACCACACTGGTGACCAGAGGGGAAAAAAACAAAAACATAGATATTCAAAATAACATCCTCATTGTTCTTTTTTAAACATCAATAGTTATTAATATCAAGTATGGATGTAAAATCCCCTTCAAGGGGTCTTTTGCAAACGCAACGCTGATAATGGGTGAACAGTGTATATTTATAGCTTTTAGTTCTGGACTAGTCAACAACAATGGTGACATGGTTGTGTCTATTCTAAACATGCACGTATTATGCTCCCGAGACCTTTGACTCATGACAAATACCAAATAAACAAGCAGGGGATTATCAGTATCCCATTCACAAAACGATCTCTGATACAAAGGCAGATGCTCCGAGCTCCAATGAGGCTTCAACAATGGACGGTCAAACACCACTTGCTCACACTGTAAATGGCAACCGCATAAGATTAAATTGGAAACAGAGCTATGATTGTCATAGAGGTCTTCCCAATTCATCATTCACAATTGTGAGAGCACAATGAAACAAGATGTCACCGCTTTGCAGCGAAATACACTCTGCAATACACGTAATTGAATTATATTTACTCCTACAAAGATAAATTAATAGGAATTCATTGGTTGGTGAAAAACTGCCCATGAACATAACGAAAAAAATGGAAATATTTAATATATATGATTTTGGATAGTTTCTTTTTTAATCATCACTCTTTATTTTCTATAAAGCATCCATGGTGTTAATCTCACATCAACATACAGTATGTTCAGCAACGTTCCACTGAAGAACCTGACAACTTGGATCGTAACCCTCCACAGCGCTCGCTGCCACGCAGGCACTTGAAATGTTTGTAGTGAAAAAAAAAAAAAAAAAAAGTTTGCCACAAATTGAAATCAAAGTCCCCAATTATTTATAGACTCCGTTGCCGGTCAGACTTTCTTCTGTTGTCCTGCACGGTGCGTTAGCGCACCGGCCTCTGTCCAGCGATCATATGACTCCGGAGAGATTGGCCGAGCATGTCTGAACATACAATCACGAGTCTTTATATAACCCAGCGGAGCCATGAGACACCAGGGGCGGCCATGGGATACCATACCCAGCTGTTAACCATTATTACCGGGGTGGACAGGGGCCTTGGCTACAGGGGTGTCGTGTGTCCCCGGGAGTTACAGCACCAGGAAACTTGACCCTGACGAAAGTGCGTGTGTGTGTGTGTGTGTGGTTGAGGGAGAGTTGGTATGTTGATACATGGATGTATAAGTGTGTATTGTGTGTGTTTCTGAGAGAGAGAGAGAGAGAGAGAGAGAGAGAGAGAGAGAGAGAGAGAGAGGGAGCGAGGGGATGTATGCCTGAGTGCTACTATGCGCATGCATCGACGTGTGTGACCTTGCATCTCTTTGTGTCTGAGCGGTGACAAACCACATCTGCTGTTTCGGGGGGTGGGATTAGCGGGGTTGAGTGTGTCCTTCCTGGACGCCGTGTTCCGCCTGCCGATCCCCACCGCCACGGGATGTGGTTTAGTCAGCGGCCAGAACTGGATTCGCCCCAAAGCGTCCCAACACAACATTCCTGTTTATTCTATGGTGAGCCGGTGGGCTACAGATCCTCAGGAGAGCAAATGTGTGTATTTCTATATTTTTGGTGGTGGTGGGGGGGGCAGTTTGAGTGGTCGTTTGGTTCTCACACGAAATGACAAAAATCAAGAGCTGGTGTAGAATTTGGGATTGTTCTACTCATGAGACCGCCATCTCCAAATGCTGACTGGGCGAATATTGTCAAAATCTTCTCGGGCAAACCGCCCGATTGTTTCCAAAAGTGTGTGTGTGTGTGTGGGGGGGGGGGGGGGGGGTGTGGCCATCAGCAAAAAGGCTGATGTTGCGCTGGGAGGATCTGAAGATTAAGGTGTGTGTGTGTGTGCATGTGTCTGACTACGCGGCGGGATGAAGCCGGAACAAAAGTTATTCCCTGTTTTTGTGTGGTTTTTGTGTTTTTTTAGTTTTTATTTTATATATATATATATATATATATATATATATATATAATTTATTTTTTATTTTTTATTTTTTGTGCAAACCAGTGCAGTTCAGTTTTCGGGGGTTTGGAAAATACACCCCGAAAAAAAAAAGAAAAAAATCCATCTTCAGGATGAAATCTCCTCGATTGTCTCCAAAAAGAAAAAAAGAAAAAAAAAGTCATCAGCCTCTTCCCTGTTTTGTTCTGAGTAAAACCCGGTTTTCAGACTCAAAATAATGGATCAGTGGCTCCTTAAGGAGAGTGTCTGTTGTGGATCCAGACAGACGGCAGAAAATGAGCCGCGCTTCTCACAGGAAACTCCGCTCCTTCCCTTGGCTTGAACGCGATGCCTCCAATTTCCCTGCTTCCTCTGAACTTAAAGAGGAGGCTTTACGTCCGTGATTAGAACCACCGCGCCGGCCCGACCATTACATCACATCAGATCGGCCGGCCGGGGCGGGGGGCCCTCGGGCTGCCGGCTGCGCGCCGGGCCGGGGGGGAAGTGGGCGTCGAGAACGAAGGGCAACCATTTCTTTGTGCTTTATATAAATCTTAACTTGTATCTGTGCGAAAGAGGAGGAAGAGGAGGAGAGTCGGCTAAGGTGGATTGTTTGACTCTGCATTCAGGTCGTAAGGGTGTGTTATGCGTGTGTGCGTGTGTGTGTGTGTGTGTGTGTGTGTGTGTGTGTGTGGGTGGGCCGTACGTTCTCGCAGCGGCTGTGCTGCAGGGCCCGAGGCAGGATCTTGGGTGATCCTCTCCCCAGCGCCTCCCTCTTCCTCTGGGCGCTGAACATGTGCAGCTCCCGCTTCTCCTCCTCGCTCAGCGACTGACAGTACCGCACCTAGGAGGGGAGTATTCAAAAGTATTCAGAGTGCAAGTACTCATCTCATCCCGTTCCCTGATACATTACGATATTTTTTTTTTTTTGCTGCAGATGCGAGGGTTAGATATTTGAAAAAAGTACAGTGAGGACATGCTTGTGGCTTTACGTTCCACCCAATACAACTGATCACAATGGCGAGATTTCTTTTTTGCTTGTTTTTTTGTTTCTTACATGCGTCTCTGCAGCGACTGTGTCGAACCGGGTCCTTATACGGCGCGAA
>NC_137208.1:10387978-10410478 GCF_960531495.2 Zeus faber
TGAAATCGAAATGTATTACTCATACCGTCGCAGAGGGCACGGCGAGTTAAATGTAAGCAACGGAAAAATGTACCCGGGTTAAACAAAATCCCCCATGAAAGTGGCACGGACTGCGTAGGGATTGGTGCACCGACGGTTTTGCAGAGTAGGTGTCCATTAAACAACGTCAACTACTGGGAAGGTACGGGTCTACGCACCGCCCACTTGCCCCGTAGCGCACCGAGCATTACACGTTAGAGACCTCTGGCCTCGCCCAGGTTAAGAGGTTTTTTTGTTTTTTTTGAACATATATATTTATTCAAACAGGTCGAAACACGCATGAGAGAGAGAGGGAGAGGGCGAGCAGCGCGGGGATAGGCACCCGGGGGGGCTGAATATGACCGTCTCTCTGCTTGGATGTCGGAGGAGAGGTCTAATAAACTGTAATTGTAGTGCAGCGCTGCGAGGGGAAAATTTCTCGCCCCGTGCACGTGGCGCGATCACCAGAGCTTGAACACCGGTGTGAAGGTTCCTTTGTGCGAACAAAGCGCTCTTTGTGCAGATGTTACTGCGTGGAGAGAACGGAACTGATTTGACGCTTTGATGCGTTTTTTTTTTTTGTTTTTTCTTTTCATGCGGTGGAACGGGACCTGATCAGGGAAAACCGTATGAAATGGACCTCGCCGCGGTGGAGAATCTTCACCGACGTTGTGCCAAAATCGGTGAAAATACGTTTTTCCTGGACGTGCCTACAATTAGTATTTCCATCATAAAAATGTATTTGTACATTTTTGTTGTACTTTTTAACCTCCTGTCCCTTCACAAAAGGGAAGCCAGAAGTTTTGATACGGTTACCACGCCCGGCTCTACTTCCACATCCACGCAATCCGAAAAGCGGCGCGTTTTCGGTAGCCTTTCCCGAACCGGGCTGTTTATTACCTTTACGAGCTGATAAGAACTCGGGCTGTTTTTTTCCATGGAGATTAATCAGTCTCCTCTCTGCGTGCCTCCACTCCAGCGGTAGCTCTCTTATCTCGCGAGCGATGTTCTTTAGAGAGACCCCCTCCCCCTCCCCCCCACGCCCCAACACCACCAAACGCCGGATAACAGTGCTTTGGTCTTGAGGTGTCGAAAAAGGCCCGGTCTGTTTTTAAATGCCTCTTTGACGTGCAAATTGGGACCAGAATAGACCTTGTTTGGGTCAAAACAGTAACTTCACACGCCCCCGCCAAACTTCTGGCGGGCTTGATTGGAAGACAATGGAGATGCTATGAGGAGATAATATTGAGCACTTGATGGCTGGTGAGCTTCCAATGACAGTAGTCATAATAGTCAGTGATCATGTGAATAGCACCGGGCTTCCTCCCAGCCTCCTATCATGTGAGATATAGAAGAAGAAAATGTAATGTCCCTAAAGAAACAGAATGTATAATAATAATCATCATTATTATTATTTGTTTATTTATTTAATCTATTCATTTATTTATGTATTTATTAGTTTGTTTCTTTATTTATTTGTTTGTTTGTGTGTTTGTTTATGTATTTGTTTGTTTTATATGTTTGTTTGTTTGTTTATTTATTTTATGTGATTTATTTATTTATTTTACCATTTTATTTTAGATATATCTAATATATATATATGATCCGTTTATGTTATTTCTTTGTTGTTTTGCCAAAATAAACCAATTCAATCCAATATTAATTTAGCCTATAAGTGACAAGTGATAAGTGGTCAAATTCTGTTTCTATTGGGTTTGTTGTCTTGCCGACATCAATAATAATTCAGAATCTCAGCTCATTCCTCCAAGTATCCTCAGCAACTCAGTCACCCAGTCTATTATTATTTCATTGTCGTAGCAGGGATGTGACTGTTTCCAAATAATCACCATGCTCACTGTCACCCCATTAAAAAACAATGGCAGTCGCCGCCGCAAATTAGAATACAGTTGCAATTCCCATTCAAACAGTCTCGCCTTGGAGCCTCCAACACGCCGAGCTTCATCGCAGACTGCGGACGCTGTTAAAATTCAAACCGAGGCCCCCTTATCGCCGGGCCAGGGGTGCACTGGGTGCTGCTTTGTTGTTAAGTGACTAATCCATCAGGTTTTTATGGCGGGACAGATAATGATATCTCTGACTCTGACAAGCCGCTCTCACGGATCCCGGACCCGGGGGAGCCAGAGAGTGGTTCCAAAACTGGGTTTCAGTGTTTTCCAGGAACTAGAAATGAAAACAATATCGCGATTGAACAAGTTTCGGCTTCAAATTTTTCAACTGACTCCTGAATGATGTGCGACGAAATGAGCAGGCGGGGTTGCCTCGCTCAAAGACGCATGGCTGTTCACGGACGTAATCGATATCGTGATGTGAGACGAGATATTATATGGGATTTTTCGTTAACATAATACCGCAATACAGTTGACGGTTGTCTTCATGGCCGCGTTCCAGTAAAATAATGCAATCCCTGAAGCATGGAAACCGCCGGCTCGCTGATTGATAACATTATGTGAACGTGTGACTCTGCGCGAGGGCGGCCATTTGCCACGGTTCGAAAACGCCAAGAAACCCCCGACGTCTAGACCCGCGGCCTCGTGTCATTTATTATCAGGATACATAGAGATTTGACCTCTGAACTCACATGGAGAATGAGCGCGTGACACCTCGGCCGCGTGGCGCCCAAGCTTTTACCTCGGTGACGCCGGTGGAGGGATAAACCTCCGTCGTGTTCGGCCAAAACCAAATGTTTCACCTGGGGGTGAAGGTCCCTCATTGGTCGCTTTAACTTTACGGAGCAATAATCAACACCTTGTCTGCGGCCCCCCCCCCCGCCCCACCCCACCACTCTTGGGACAAACCAACAAAACTGTTGTCTCGCTCCTCAGAAGTTGAGCGTGTGTGTGTGTGTGTGTGTGTGTGTCCTGAGCCAACACACACACACACGTGTGCACACACACACACTCACACAAACAGCAACTCACATTACACCTTGTCACCCCTTGGCAATAACACAATGTCCGTCTTTGTCGAAAACAAAAAAACAAAATGTCCACCGCCGGTTCCCCCCCTCTATAGGGCCGGGGCCAAGGCTGCGGCGAGAGAGAGAGAGCGAGAGAGAGAGACGTGAGATGGGAGGCTGAGGGGGTTAAAAAGGGAAACTTTTTTTTTTTTTTTTTTTTGAAAAAGGCATTTAAGGAGTCACAACATTGGGTCTGAGTAAACACGGACCAGATGTAGAGAGCTAACGGATGACTGCGCCCCCCCCCACCGACCCACCCCCCTACAAACACACACACACACACACACACACACACACACACACACACACGCGCACACACGCACGCACAGGGTTAACTGACACTTCTAAAGGGGCTTTCCTCAGCTGGTTGAGTCCAGAGGAATTAGTTAGTCAAATAGAGCCCTTTTCAACTGAACACCATCTCAGGCGAGCAAACACAGAGCGTCATACGACTTTCCCAGATTTCGGCGACACACGAATCCCGACTTTCTGCGCCAGCGTGTGTTGTTATTGCCGCATTAAAATCCACAAAGCTGCGATCCACATCGCTATAGTCGCCTGCAATTAAAGCTGCAGGTAGGGGTGCACTGGGCTGGGTGGACCCTTTCGACCCTCAAATCAAAACTGCTCAAAGGAAAACAAGAGCATAAAAAAAATATATATATATGTTTTTCCAAAATGCCATGGGGGTCACTTTAGGAAAATCATTAAATTGTGGAGTTTAAAGGGCCAAGGTTGTCCCTCTGTGGCTGCTGAGGAGTGTTATTCTAAGGCCAAATGGGTGTCATGGGGTGCGCTGGAGAATTAAAACAGATTGAGTGGGACCACCTGCGTCCACGCGTGCAAAACACACACTCTCACACACACACATACACTCTCAAAACACACACAAGTTCACTCGCATTATATGTACATATATATATATATATATATACACTGTGCAGATTCTCTATCGGGTGGGTGAAATTGGCTCAATCAAATGTGACGGTATTTTGTAGGAATACCTCGATATGGACGATTTGATGATACGCTGCTTTCATAAGATATTTACACACAATAAATATTCGAGAAACAATCATTAGGCATGTGAATTTTCATGACCAAGCAGGTAGAGGCGTGGATTAGAGCCGGTAGAAGAGTCTATGAAGTCCGAAAATGGCATTAATTTACTGTAAAGCAGCCTGAAAGACGACAATTAACTGTATCACCACAATACCAACCAAAATCCCAGACGGTGCCTCGTCTCATATCCCGATATCGCCCAGCCCCAACAGGCATGCGATGACACACACACACGCACGCACGCACGCACACACACACACACACACACGCACACACACGCACACACACGCACACACACACACACACACACACACACACACACACACATGCGCACACACACACACACACACACACACACACACGCAAATATTTCCAGACAAGCCAAAGCACAAGCAGACACGGAGATTAGACGCAAGTCTTGTCCACACACAAACACCAATACACACCCACTATCACTTGTGACCTGTCAACTATTCCCACACAGCGCTGTAATCTGCAGCTTAGCTCCGCCGACCAGCCTCTCTTCGGCTCTTTCAACACTCTGCCCTGCCGGTGCCGCCTCGCAAACACGTCTACTGTAAACTCTCTAAGTGGAAGTTTGGCGTAACCTGCCCGTTTTTTTTTTCTTGTTTTTTTTTCCCTCGCCACGGCAAGTAACGTCACGCCCCACGACAAAGTCAGTCCTCCTGGAGCTTCTTTTGGTCTTACCTGAAGGAAAAGCATGCTCCTCTCTCTCTCTCCCTCTCTCTCTCTCTTTATCTCTTTCTCGCTCAGAAGTCTTTCGGCCACTTCAAGGCTCCCCCGGTTGAAGCTCTCACACCCCGGCTACTGTACATGGCTCGGCATCACATGTCCGGTGCAGAGGATCCCAGCTGCAACCAAGAAGTCCAGGAAAGCGCTCACGAAAAAAAATCCTCCCGCAGGAACCCACCGCGATCCGTCGTGGGTTCTCTGTGACGGAGTCGGAACCAAAGGGGTTGCTTTCCAGATGGAGGGAGGGTTCCTCATTTAGTCATGCTATGTGGTGGTCCAAACAGAGGGACGGGTTAGGCTTCAGTGTCTCTGGCTCCACTGAGAGTGTGGAGTTGAGTGAGCAAGCGAGCGTGTGTTGGGAGTGTGTCTGTCTGCAGGTTTGGGTGTGTGAGCGTGTGTGGGTGTGTGTGTGTGTGTGTGTGTTCTCAGGGGTAGTCGAGCTCTGCTGGCCCCTCCCTCATTACTATCCCCCTTCTAACAGCAACACCCCACCACACCAGCAGTGTCGCCATGCCCGTCATAGACTTTCACACACACACACACACACACACACACACACACACACACACACACACACGCAAGCGCGCACGCACATGTACACACATACACACGCACACACACACACACACACAAACCCTGCAGAGTCAATAACACCAACCCCCCCAAACTTTAAGCTCCTTCCTTGACCAATGCAACACCAGCAACGACCCCCACATCCCCCCACATCCCCCCTACATGGCAACACAATCCCAAAAAGTCAGTTGACTGTTTGACTTGTTTGTTTGTACATACCTACCTACCTACCTACCTACCTATCCATCTATCCGTCTATCCATCTATTCATCCATCTATTTATCCATATATCCATCTATCTGTCTGTCTGTCTGTCTGTCTGTCTATCTATCTATCTATCTATCTATCTATCTATCTATCTATCTATCTATCTATCTATCTATCTATCTATCTATCTATCTATCTATCTATCTATCCATCTATCTATCTATCTATCTATCTATCTATCTATCTATCTATCCATCTGTATAATGTCCAGATGCATCTTCCGTCCCAGCACCATCCTATTTAAAGCTGTGTCATTAATTATCTTGTTTGTTATATTACATTATGCGCCGTGCATTTGTGACATTCATTTCTATTTACGTGTGGGGGCTCTTCCTCTGCTGTCGCTTGATCAACAATATAGATCAACTGAACAAGGAGATTGCTATAGAATTTAATACAGTTTGATGGTGATGTTTCTCCTCCCCCTCTGACACATAATAACAATAATAATAATAATAATAATAATAATAATAATTAACCAAACTCTATTTAACTAAAATTGAAAGTAAGTCCTTAGTTGATATACCATAAGCTTTGGTACAATGTCCATATTAAAGGTATTAATAAATTATAATTAGATCAAGGTTTTTAACTTTTAATATTGTAAATATGACTTCAGTGAACTGATCTGGGGTATCCTTTCATACACACACACACACACACACACACACACACACACACACACACACACACACACACACACACACACACACACACACACTCAGGCAAACACTTTCGTATTCTCATGTTCTGAATGGGAGGAGTGGGGTCCCTGGCGTTCATCTCTCACTTCAGCTGAGTCACAATGATGTCATTGTGGAAGAAGGACACTGCGTCTCACGGAAGTCTTGACTACTGTTCAAGATAAAGAAGGTTCAATTCAAATATGAGATGCCTTATAACAACGGACTGAACAGCATTACTTTTGAGAACAGCGTAAAGTAGTAAAATAATTCTAGAGGGCTTGACAATTTATATATTTTTTTACCTGTACTATTAGATATAAATGCTAAAAAAAACCAATGTAATTCATCTTATTATTCTGGCAAAATTTCAGTTTGCAAAGCCAAATCATACAAAACGGTGAACGACATACACAGCGCATTCACTTGACGTACCAGAGGAGGTTCGGCGTGATTTATTTGGACAAGCTCCACGCCATCCGTCATTGTGAGAGGTTGAAAAGCGGCGATGGCTTCATTTAAAGGGCCTAAGTGACAAATGAGTTTACGCAATTGTCCGGCCGACAAAAGCCCCCCTCTCCCCCCTGACAACGCCGTCGGACGACTGCAAAGAGCAGCAACAGAGCTGTTTGTCACATGGCCAATAACTTGCTGCAAATGCATCACCACCGTGACTCCGTCAACCAAGTGGCTGAGAGCAGGGCTTTCCGACCACTGTGCCACGAGAGCTCACCAGGTGTGCCGTGAAAATGTTTCATATTGCGCTTCGACAAATAACTGAAACCAGATCTTGCATTGCAAGATCAAAATTGCAAAGTTGTACTAATCGATATCCTTTCGCTGGAGCGACTCTCAGGATTTGTTCGCTGCAGACGAATCGTTTGCGAGTCTTGCGTCGCTAACTATTAGGAGGCCTGAGCACAGTCCTATGTCGGCGATGTTTTTGTGATGCTTATTTTGAGTGGTTGCCAGGATGGCGGCGTAGAGAGGGAGAGAGCAGCAAGGGGAGAACGCAGGCAACAGATGAAAAGGTAGATCAAGAGATGATGCATGAGCACACATATGAGATGCTCCGTGTGGTTTCGGCAGCATAGGTTTCTCCGCGTGCGTGCCAAAGCATTTCCAAGCACAAAGAGGGTAATAGAAAGAGAGAGAGAGAGGAGAGAGAGAGAGAGAGAGAGAGAGAGAGAGAGAGAGAGAGGCAGCTTGGCAACTCTTGTCGGCGGGAAAAAAAACTTTCAGAAAAGCTCCCAAGTTTTTCAGGGGTCTTGGCTCAGCTTTGTGAAAGCCACTTTGTCTTTGCCCAGAAAGACATGCATTGAATTTCCGACGGGAGATATTTATCGGGGTATGTCTAAATCTTATTTCAGGTGAGGTTGTGGAGAGGAGAACCTAATGCAAAAATCCCTGTTTGTGCATGGCATTAAATTGACAGACGCTGGATTAAAAAAAGTGCACAACCAGGAGCCAGTGAGAAACGTGGTAATTTGAATAGGCAGGCCCTGAGATCCCGAGACCGGTGGCTTTTTTCTCAGACAATAGGCAGATATTGGCCTTTCAGATTGGGCCTGGGCTTGTGGCCAGGGACACATGTGCCTTTTACAAAACGCAGAAGCGGTGGTTGACCTTGCTGTCTCTCGCCCTTCCCTCCAAAAAAGGAGAGCCGGAGAAATAGGGAGAAGGGGTCAGAGACCAAGATCCACATCTTAAGTCTTCTTCCCCCTTCCGTCCTCTCCAAAAAGAAAACCCCTTTGGATGCGTTTTAAGGTTCTCAAGTTACAAAACGTCCCAGTCCAAGCTCTCCGGCCTTTAAACATTTTCACTCAAATTCGTCGGAGTACCTTTCTTGTAGCAGCAGGAAGTTATGTTGAAACACCTAGGGTGCATTTCCTGTAGCTTCCCCTCTTTCCATTGTAAACCAGGTTGGCCTTTCCCCCAAACTGCCTTTGTGATGCTGAGACAATATTTCAGCACCCTGCCAAGCCACTGGACGCAGGGTGAATGGATGACGCCGGGTTGCATTCACATGTCCTACACTGATAAGCAGCTACTAACTAATGGAGGGTTTATGCAATGACCTTTAACCCCAGTGCTTGCAAACAAAAATACATGATGGACAAATGGCGCGTCCCCACAAAAGCACACACGCACACATACACGCACACACACCCGTATACTTACACGTGGACCTCAGTTACAAGTAACTTAAACTGCACACACTCACAGCGAGTGCACAAACGCATACAAAGGCGCGCTCAGGGTGTTCAAATAATGTATATTTTAACCGTGACAAGGTGCCCGTTTGTGCATTTATCGCTCCAAGGACCCTCGGGCGACTGTACAATTGCAATTTCCCTCGCTTCGCCCCTCACATCCGGGAGCCGCCCGTAGCACCCACAACTTTGGTCCCCAACGCTGGAAACACGACGGCGCACCAGTATGTAAGGTAAATGGAGGTGAAGCAAGTGTTAAACTTGCATGTCATGTGCAACAACGGTCTGTTCCTTGGTAATGTGGCATCATCGGTGGCATGCCTGAGCGTGTTGAATCCGGCAGAAGGGCATTGATCTGTGAGAAACATAGCTGGGACACTTCATTGAACAGGCTGATGCTGAGAATGATTGTGTGCAAAGATGGAGGGGGCGGGGACGGTGTGAACAGTACAAAGTTATCTTAGTTATCTTATCCTGGAAACCAGGCCTAGTGAAAATGTAAACAGTAGGTTGTTCACTGGGCACTGTGTCCACCAACAGCCATGTGCCCCGTCGGTGCGCCGTTGAGTGAGGCTCTCATCCCTAATCCGGTCACTCATTATAAGTCACTGTGGAATGGCTCAAGTCACAAGCTTAACACCAAAATGTACATTAGGGACAAATAACAAGCAGCCAGTGAACCAAAGTCGGCAAGCCGGGACAAACACCCCCCTGCGGGAGCCATGACCCGGCGGTACCCTGGACGGAACAGCCCGACGCCTCGCCGGAGGACACCGCCCCGACAGGCTTCCATTGCCATGCAAATCACCTTCCATTCACGGCTCCTCAGCCACACCTACGCGTTGAATGTTTATTCGTAGTGTTCTGTAGTGCTGATGCCTACTGTTGGTATAGCACTACATGAAGCAGCGACGCCTGTGAGACCATGTATGCCAAATATACCTGTGACTGTTTTAGTTGTTGGTTGTCTATGAAGCAACGGGACGGATATAATGCATTTCATATCTGGATTCCCTCTCCTTTGTCAAAAGGGAAACGTTACTCGAACACCTTCCTACTCGACATGATCGCTCCCTTTGACAAACACACTCCGACTTCCTCGACACAAAGATCCGAGATCCCCATCTCGTTTCGCATCCATTATCATTGCCCATTCAGCCCCATTCACACGCTGACATTTATTCTCAGCAGCCATTCACACCAGGAAACAGATCTCTGGCCCCCGCTAATGGGGCTGACTCAATGGCACATTAAGAGGGCCCCGCCGCGGCGTGTCCGCGCCACGAAGCCGTGGCAAGGCGTTCTTGCCGGTTCCGCGTTAACATTCCTCGACACCCCGAGGCATCATAACCAGTCGAGTGTGATTGGACCTCACAATAAAACACCGGGATTATGTTTGCTAACCGCCACGAGGTGTTACCGGATCACCTCCAGAACAATGGGCGGAGCCATAAAGGCGGAGCAGTGAAAACCAGGAAATTGTCGACTACCTGTGATGAGAAATACGGGGCGAGGGATGGGCCGAGGTGCGGCAGCTCAGCGATTGATTTTATTTGGTAATTCTTGACAGCGAAGCGCCGGGAAGAAAAGGTCACCCGTTCACCTGAAGTTACAGGCGTGTGTGGTTGGCGGGCCATTACCTCCACCTTAAACAAATCAAAAAAATATTATCAGTGATAAAAAAATGTAAGCGTTACCTGACCTGATACCTAAATATAACCGCTGATTTATTATGAATTTTTATTTTTTATTTAGGATTTTTTTTTATATTATTTAATATAAAAACGAAATAATTTGTGAGCAAAATATACACTAAAAATATATATAAAAGTAAAAAAAAAAATACATACATTACATATCTAAAAACAGTATATAGAAACTATGTTTCAATTTTAACGATTTTTGTTATTATTTCTTTATATCCAATTATTTATTTTATGAGAACGCAAGTACATCTATTAATGTCTATACTAGATGCTGGAGTTTATTGTTTGAGAAGGTGACCCTCACGTCTCCTCATATCACGGGGGCAGGAGTCATAACCACAACGCCGCCCCCCCGTGGGGGTGGGAATTAGCCCTGCAGATTGGACCCTACATGTAGGAGGTTTTTTTTTTTTTATCACTGTCACCTTTTGCTGACCCTGTATTTTTACAAGTCTCCTCCCTGGCTAGACAGGAAACCTTTGAACGCCAAGCATGCATCCTTACTCAGTGAATGCATTTTATCATAACGTGGATAAGGCTGTCTGAGTCTCGTTTGTCTTGCGGAAGTAAAGGCCGTGACACGGAGTTGTCCGGCTCAGCAACACTTGCGATGCATTCCCTCAGATGGGACGAGTATGTGTAAAGTTTGAATTCAAGTTAACCCTGTGCGTTTGCTTTTAAATAATGTGCTTCATATTGCAACACGTGCAACATTTTACATCAATGTCATGTCTTGTCCTTCAAGGCCTCTTTTTTTCTTCTTTGCAAAAAACATTACCCACTTTGTCAGAAAGTGGATAACTTAATTCCTGCACACATATCGTTTGAAAATGACAACTCGCTCCCGAGGGCCACTAATCCGTGCCATATGCACTGTGTATCTGTCAATCTTTATCCGTCTTAAGGTTCTGCTTGTATCCTGTGATATGTTGGGAATTATTCTGTGATTTGAGTGGATTTCCATTAAATCCCTATGCGTCTCCTGAGCCAGATTTGTGTATGTTGGGGAATAATGCTATTTCAAGGTTAATAGGCTCCACGAGACGGGGGCAGAGGCTTGTAATATACTGTACATGTCAAGAGGCAGCCGGTAATATCTTAATTTGAACTGGCACAACTCACTTGAGCTACTCATGAATGTCTCCACTTGAGTGGGCGAGGACTGCCAAAGACCTTGCCAAGATAAAATACCCCCTTGGCTACGAATCTTTTTGGAATAACTGGGGCAGCATCTCACCCTGCAATTGGAAACATAACTCCATTTTAGAATATATCTGTTATATCTATCTCTGAAAGGCACTATGGTAAGAATTAAATGTT
This sequence comes from Zeus faber, assembly GCF_960531495.2. Taxonomy (NCBI): domain Eukaryota; kingdom Metazoa; phylum Chordata; class Actinopteri; order Zeiformes; family Zeidae; genus Zeus; species Zeus faber. The sequence goes on from NC_137208.1 coordinate 10,399,551, forward strand.
TAATTCATGGGTCCATTTGCACTTTTTAATTAAATCTTTGCCCGCAAAGATATTCCGACAAGGAATAAGCACATAGGGACAATTGTTTTATGTTATATAAGTCGTTTAAGTTACTGATTAATAAAAAAAAAATGGTGTTCTTTATCGTGTGGGTATTACCACCTTTCAGTTGTACGACCGCTCTACGCTGGATATCCAATGTACAATATTGCATTTATTGAATGAATTGCTTATTGGCTCCAACGCCTTTTTTAACTGTGACCAATTCCCCCAAAATCTCAGGCTCCCTTCCTTCTGAGATCAACATTCCCAGGCTTACTAGTTGAAACCTGCGCCTACTTAGTTGTCAGATAACAAGTGAGTGGAGATAAAACCGTGGGGGCCTTTTAGCAAAACAGGACCAGGTTTGACCCTCCTCCCTGCCAGCAGAGTGTGAAGAACACGGGGGAATTAGCATGAAACGAGCGAGCTCTGTCACACACTCTGTCAAACACACACACACACACAGACACACACACACACACACGCACACGTGCACACACGCGCATACGCACGCACACACACACAGTTCACAGAGGAACCTGGACTCTAAATGAGTAACGCACCGTCACAGAGCTCTAATGCCTAGTTAGTGAAACAGCAGTGTGTGTGTGTGTGTGTGTGTGTGTGTGTGTGTGTGTGTGTGTGTGTGCATGTGTGTGTGCGTGCGTGTGTGTGTCTAAGGGGGGGCAGAGCGGTGGCAGAAAGGAAACGAGAAAGATCATGTGATGGAAAATGACTGACAACAACTGTACAACTGAATCTTCCAAAACGGCCGCGTCTGCGCGTATGAGAGTGCAGAGCGTGTGGCCGCGTGACGCCTTGTGATGACGTACAGTATGTTGTCTCTTTGTGACGAGTGGCCTGGGAATGTGATTTCTGGCTCCAAGGACTGTCCCTAATTCTCAGACTGACCCCCGGGGAGGCACGTCCCCCGTCCCGTGTGGCGAACCCGCCGCTCCCAAACAGTAAGAACATTATCAATATCACAATCATATGAGGCTTTGCTGTCCAACTGAAGGGCTCCTTTCATGGGGTTGAGTCCTGGATTCTTTTGAAAAAGCCACCGTGGACAAAGAAATGTCAGAGCTCCTCTTGAGTGCTCCAGAGTGTGTGAGACGCCTTCTCTTGAGCTCAATGAAGAGCAATCTGTGTTATACTCCAATGCTGCTGGGTTCTCATGGTTTTTGTTGCGTTTTATAGTTTCGACGTATTAGAATTTCCACGACAATCAACAGCAAGAGAGTTATCGTTATGTTTAGGGAGGCGGATTCTGTGAAGAGTGTGTGTTTGTAGTGTGTGTGTGTGTGTGTGTGTGTGTGTATGTGTGTGTGTGTGTGTGCGTGCCATGCTATCCTTAACATCACTCTGCAGTTTCCACCAAGGTTTTATTAGACGTTTGTACCCCCCCACCTATACACACACATGTACACACACACACACACGTACACACACACACACACACACACACACACACACACGCTCAGACATCTAATTTGATATTGTTAAGTGATGCATTCCTTTTTTAATAGAGCCCCAGAGGTCACTGTAACCACTACAATGAAAGGTGAGGTAGTGTGTGTGTGTGTGTGTGTGTGTGTGTGTGTGTGTGTGTGTGTGTGTGTGTGTGTGTGTGTGTGCGTGTGCGTGCGCGCGTGCCTGCGTGCGTGCGTGCGTCCATGCGTTCGGGCTTTAATGCAGCCTTAATGAGGCTGAAAAAAGCCAGTCGGTGTGAGTGTGTTACTTGTTTAAATTTAGAAGGAGAGGAGGAGGAGGAGGAGGAGGAGGAGGAGAAGAAAGAGAGGAGAAGAAGATGGAGGAGGAGGAGGAGGGGGAGAGGGGCAAAAAGATGAGAATGAGGAACAAGGAGGAGAAGAATATAAAGAAAAGTGAAAAGAGAAGATACGGGAAGAAGAAGGAGGAGGGGAAAAGAGGGAGGGTGGAGAAGACGCGGATGATGGAGTCCTATGAGGAGGAGGAGGAGAAGAAGAAATTTAAAAAAGAAGGACAAGTAGAGGAGGAAATGACCCATAGTTGCTGCGATAAACTATTTTCCTCCATATCTAGGTCCTACAACACACGCATTGAATACAATACTCAAAATGCATAAAAGCACCCGGAGAGCAGGGGGGTCAGGAGTGTGAAGGCGACCCGATGGTGCGATGGTGTTGTTACCCCGCACCCAGAACGTGCCCGCAGGGCCTCCTCTCCCGGCCTCCACTCCCGGCCTCCGGGAAAGACGGCGGTGGGGGGGGGGGGGGGTTTCTAAGAGAAAGCCCTGCACGGTGGAAGTTTTGGAACCGCTCAGAAACTGATTGTTAGGGACTTAGCCAGGCCGCTCCTCCAAACTTTCCCTCGGAAAGCAGACTCCTCCGAGCATGGAGTTCCTGGGGGCCGGGGTTTGGGAGACCACCTGAGGGAGATTTGTTGTTGTGGCTACCAGGGCCGATTTGAACAGGCCACCCACCCAACATCGGCACACGCGTTCTGGGCACGCAGCTCCACCGGGGTCGCCCTCACGCTCAGCCCCGCTCTCCGGGCGCTGTTGAGCGTGCGCGTGCGCTGCCGGCGTTGGAGCGCTCCACCGGGCGTCGGGGCCTCAAGTCGTCCGACGCCCAACGACTTCTCTTTCAACGACTTATCTCTTTTGCCGAACTTCGCCTGAACTTGCGACGGCGTCTCTGAACCATCAAGACTCCTTCATGCTTGACCCTGGTGCTTTTAAACACACCCTACTATGTACTTCTCGCACTACTGATAGATAGATAGATAGATAGATAGACAGACAGACAGACAGACAGACAGATAGATAGATATACAGACAGACGGACAGACGGACGGACGGACGGCCGGACGGACGGACAGAGAGACAGACAGACAGAGAGACAGACAGACAGACAGACAGACAGACAGACAGATAGATAGATAGATAGATAGAAGAGCTCCCTCAAAATATTTTTTCTTTGGAGAAGGGTCCCACATCGGTCCTGCCCGGGGGCCTCCAAATCACTAAGAAGGCCCCTGAGAAGGAAGAGGACGAGGAGGAGGAGGAGGAGGAGGAAGAGGAGGAGAGGAAAAAGACCGAGAAGGGAAAGAAAAGGAAGAAGAAGAAAGCAGGAGAATGACAAGAAGCTGCTGGTTTGGAGGGAAGGCTCACGCGGAGCAGGGGGGAAAGTGGAGGCAGCAACAGTTTAAAACAAACAGCCCCGATATGAATGGCTCAGTCCGGCGGCCCAGTTGCGATAAGGCCCAAATGGAAGGCAGGCGGCCTGGAATAACAGTCATAATAATAAAAATAATCCAGAGATAAGGAACCGCTTTGTCTCTTATTCCTGTAAATGGGACGAGAGACGGTCCAGCTGCACCTTTTCAAGAAATCGTTTTGTTTTTCCTGGCCCCGGTCGAGTCGAGTCGGGGCCGACGCTTCTTGGTAATTTGCATTCCACACTCTAACGCTATCGAGGCCATCGATCTAACTGACGCACGGAAAAGAAAACACTCCGGAAAAAAGTGATTTACGGCGCAAGTCGCGCGTTTTGAGCGCGGGGGGCGGCGCGGTTGTCGACTTTTTTTTGCGGCGACGGGGCTCCTCCTCCGGGTGACAAATCAAAAAAAGTGCGTGAGAGTGGGTGATGAAGTGTCACGCGAGAGAGAGGGGGGGGGACGCGTCACGGCCGCCGGGATGATCGCGGCTGATTAATCCTCTGATGCATACTCGATAAACGATATAAGCCAGGGCACAGTTTGTGTACACAGGGGCCAAATGACGGGCCCCTGGGGTGACGGGACATCAGTCAGCCGGAAAGAAAACACAGATACACGCGCGCGCGCACACACACACACACACAAACGTATGCAATCACACACACGCAGTTACCGACTGCCAACCAACAAGACAAAACAAGAAGATTGTAGCTTGAATGTTATTCTCCCTTGTAAGTCGCTTTGGATAAAAGCGTCTGCTAAATGACTAAATGTAATGTAATGTAATGTAGCCCACACGCAGAGTGTTGAATAGACCAGTGAATCTTTTTTCCATATCAAAGAGCCTCCGTTTGATACGCAACAGGCAAGAGACCTGACTTGAAACCATTTTCTTTGTTGTTAGATATGAATTATCCCAGATGATCCCATACCCGTCGCTACTATAGTTGGAGTCAAAACAAAAAAAACAAAAGTACATTCTCTAACCGTACGAACGTCTTGCAAATGACATCACGGTGTAAAGGTTTACTAAAGGGACCTCCGGGAACCTCTGGAAGGACCCCCGGGGATCCTGAGACTACACGCGTGAGAGACGAAAGGAAAAAAAAAAAAGGGGGGGGGGGGGGGGGGGGGGGATAGGAACCGCGGATATCGGCTCGGCGGCATTGCGGGAAATCGCGGGCGTTTTTTTTTCTCGGGGCGGCTGGGGTCGCGGGATCCCGCGAGGGCGACAGATATTGAACCCACGTGTCAGACGCATGTCCAGACGCACTTCCAGAAAGGAAACGGGCGGAAAAACGCGGCGGCGGACCCCGGCTCGTCGCCACTGCGGCATTCCACACCGGCCTGAGGTTGGCGGGCAGACAGACGAACGTAGGAGCTCCATCTTCCTCTCATTCTTTCTTTGGTCGAGGTTCACGGGTGTTTTTTGGGGTCCCTCTCGCTCTTTGTGTCTAATTGCTCCAACGCATCTCTCCCCCCGTCGCTTTTCCTCCCAGCGCATTGTCTTCCCTCCTTTCTCCCGCTCCCATTTCCTCCCCATTTCCTATTTTCACCGTGTGGCTCTCCTACCCTCTCTTTCTCTCTCTCTCGCTCTCTCTCTCTCTCTCTCTCTCTCTCTCTCTCTCGCTCTCTCTCGCTCTCCCTCTCCTCCTTCCCCGACCCCTCCTTCACTTTCAGCCAGCCATATCCTCAGTTGGCCTCTCTGTTAATTCAGACCTACCTGACAGTTCAGACTTAAACCCCTCGGAGGTTTACTATCAGCCCCGCTCGGCGACGGACCCGGCGCTCCACACACACACACACACACACACACACACACACACACACACACACACGCACACACACACACACACACACGCACGCACGCGCGCGCACGCACGCACACACCAAGGCCTAATCTGCAACAGATGGGCGACGCGGAGAGACGAAGGAGGAAGCGGCGGAGGGATAAAAAAAACAGCATATTTGTGCCCCCCACCGAACCAAACGATAGGGTTTCATCGCAGTTCCGCGCCGAGCCGGAGGAGGCTTGTAATGATGTGCACGGCGGCGGCTTCCAGCGGGCTTAACGGGGGGACGCAGAACCGGGAGATATAAGCTCTCCATCCGCAACCAGATGTCTGAGGGCCCTGGGGGGGATTCCAGAAGGGCTTTCACCGGGGCCCCTGCTGCACGCACACGGACGCACGCGCACACGCACGCGCGCACGCACACACACACACACACACAGATACTTGCCAATGCAGATATAAGGTCTTGCATGCACAGAAAAAAAACAACAAACAAACAAACAAATGCCTTCGAGCACCAATGCATGCCGCGTGCACACACGCATACACACGCGCACACGCGCACACACACACACACACACACACACACACACACACAAACACACAAGCAAGCCCTCACATGTTGGATTTCACGGGTGGCTTGCCAGGGATAATGAAAGTCTCCCCGATGCAATTTAGCCCCCCAGTTTACTGTCTGGTTTTTGAGGTCATTAGTGTAAACACAAAAGACATTTATTTACTACCTCATTAATGCAAGTGCCAATTTAAGCTCTCCTTCACAGGCGGGGAGAGAGAGAATACGCCCGGCAGATCCTATCGAGCCGAAAAAACAGAGAGGACCGTCAAACCGCTGTTTGTATTGTTTTTTGGGGGTGTTTTTGCGACGAGCGCTCGGAAAGCCCCCGAGCTTTCATCAGCTCACCACCAGAGGTGAGCGCTGTATCTTTCGCGTGCCCCCTCCCTCCGTTTTGCGGGGAGACGGGCCCGTCCTGGCACGGGGATACGCCGGCACTTGATTACAAGCCACAAAGAGCGAGAAAAAAAAAAAAAAAAAAAAGCCACGAAAGCAGTCGGAGCTGGTTTAAGGGGAGTGAGACAGGCCTGCGGTGGAATAAGACAGAGCCTATACCTCTCATTAGAACGGGGAAGAAATACTTTCCTAACAGCAAACACACCCCTCCAAGATGTCCGACACGGTTTGGTTGTGTACGGACAAATTGAATTCACTTTAACCGGCCGTCTGGTGACTGACGTTATTCTGGACGAGACGAGCCCCGTGAGGAGGTCCCGCTCCCCGTCGCAGAGACGGCCTGTTCGAACGAACATACAGCGTAAGGCGGAAAATATGGACTCTTTTTTTTCTGAGGGGACGGCGTGAAAAAGCTCTGCTTTTTGGAGCGCTTTCGCCTAGAAAACACTTATCATAACGAGCAATTTCCTCAGACTGGGTGGCAGCGAGGCAGGCCGGGACGTTTATCCGCCGGACCAATCAGATGTCGGCGTTCCCCAGGGACAGCTGGCAAACACAATAGCGATGAAGCAAAAGATAGGGGGACGCAGGAGAGACCACCCCGCACACAGCCATGGGAGAAAGGGGGAGTGGTGGTGGAGAGAGAGAGAGAGAGAGAGAGAGAGAGAGAGAGAGAGAGGGAGAGAGATACAGAAGAAAATGTGTCTTCAAGTGGAAAAATTAAAGTGGAAAACCACTCATTAACATTTTGTTGAAAAAAAAAAAAAAACCCGTATTTGATGGCATAAATAGCTAGCACTTTTACAAGAAACATCATTCAACGTATTTGCGTTATGCATGTGTTCCTCTATATGCTGTTTCCGTTGTTGGTGGCGGGGTCCGCCTGTCCCAGCATGGATGAAATCCACTGAGAAAGTGACCGTATTAGAGAAGGCAAGGGTAAGACAGGATGTTGATTTTCTTATTTTTACTTCTTTTTTTTGGCAGCTTTGAATGTAATTCTGGGGCTTAGTGCAATCCACCCAACGGAGTCAACGTTATGGATTACCACTTTAACGTAACTTCCTATTCAACGACTTGACAGACCAGTGGCCTCCTGAAAGAACTTAAAATTAACCAATGAGACTGAACAAAAGCGTGTTTCTTCATTGTTTAATGGACATTACCTCACGGCGACAGGTAATATGAGAAAGTGAAAGAATAGGGCGTCGGGTAACGCCGGAACGACACAGAGGACGTCGGCTGAGAACTCATCCTAGCCGGAAATAGAACGAGACGCAATTTTGGAGGGGAAAGTCAGCAACAGTGAGTCCGGGCGGAGGGAGGGAGGGAGGGAGAAAAAAAGAAAACGGCCTTTAACTTCACATCCGGAGGTTCCTGATTGAGTCGGAGTTTTGGTGATATTTGATTCGGGAGCTCCGTCGTAACCCCCGGGGCGGGGGGGCGGGGGTAATTCAACGCCAACCGCACGAGAGCGGCGTTCTGGACGGGATTTCGGATACGCGCGCTGACCCCTTTTCAAAAAACCCAAATCTCATTCCCGAACCAAAACCTCCGTGGTTTCCATAACGAAAAAGTCAAATACTTGGACTTTGCACGATGCGCCATCAACTAAATTCTAATGATACACTGTATATAATGATATATCTATCTAATGAGAGCTTTTATGTTTTGCTCGAGCGCCGAAAGTGATCATTTGCGGCACTTTGTTCCATCGGCCCCCGGGGGGATCAGTTTGCGGTTGCCACACAGTTAGCAAGCCCCCTCAAAATGAGACCGCGTCTATCTATACTATTTATCTTTGCATGAGCTTAAAAGCCTTTTAATTATTATGCTCTAATAATTATCACCTTTAATGTCTCCTATGCCGCTGCGCTTGGCGACAGGCAGCGTCTGGGCCGATGTGTGTGTGTGTGTGTGTGTGTGTGTGTGTGTTTGTGTGTGTGTGTGTGTGTGTGTGTGTGTGTGTGCGTGTGTGTGTGTGTCTGTGTGTGTGTGTGTCTGTCTTTAATCATCATCAAATAGAGATATGTGTATCGGTAATTAAGGTGGTGCCAAATAGGCTCTCACTTACAGCCGCGCGGCGGGAACCCTCCAGACCACCACCGCCGCGGTGCACCGTTTAGCAAGTGCTGCGGGCAGCTTCGCCGGAGTTCCCTTACAAGCTTTGACACAGAATGCAGCGGGGGCCGCGACTTCCAGGGTCCATCAGTCAGCGTCTGATAGTCCTCTAAGCCCCGGATTACTTTTCCCCGACCGCAGCGCCGACCGTAATAGCAGGTTGGCGGAGCCAGCGCGGCCTCCCGGGGGCCCGGGCCCCTGACCACGCAACGAGCGGAGGGAGGATGATTAGGGTTCTCGCCCCAGCCTCGACCGTTACCGCTACCTCCGCGGCGGAGGCGGTCGGCGCGGGAGCGCGGACGCCGAACGCGCGTCCGTCAGCCCGGGGCGTCCGAGGCACCGGGGGCCGAGCGGGAACCGGCTGGCAAGGAACTGGCAGCTTCAAAGCCTTTTTTTTCCGCTATTCGTCGCGATTACGAGGAAATCAAATCCCTTGGAAGTTTGGACAGGTTTATGTTGAGTTTTTGAGAAATGAGCGATGAAGTAAAGGTGCCATTGATGATGCTTTAATTGGTTTCTGTGCCTCCAAGCTTTACTAATTTCCATTGTACACCGTCCCAGTTCCAACTTGGCTCCACTTTTTGCCCTGAAACAGAACTGCGTGGGGAAAGGCCGCTTGGAAAGTTACAAATGTTATAAGTGTTTATGGGTTTGTGCGTACGCATGTGTGTGTATGTGTGTGTGTGTGTGTGTCTGGTTTTTTTTTTGGAGGTCTGGAGTGATTTACACACCTGGGTGCCTGATTAATTCCTGTATCGCCGTACAAACACGTCTGTGTGTGTGTGAGGTATTAGGCTGACAGAGGGACACACACAGCGGTTTTGACTTAGTAATGGATGGAGGTGATACAGACATATAGCCACACGCACGCACGCACGCACGCACGCAGGCACGCACGCACGCACACATACACACACAGAGCCTCACTAATACACACCAAAAACACAGTCACACGTATCTATAGACTCTCCAGCTTTCTCTTTCGCTCACACACACAAACATACACACACACACACACACACACACACACGCACACAGACACACACACACATGGGTGCACACACACACACACACACACACCTAGCCTCACTATTACACACCTACAAACACAAACAGTCACACACGTATCTATAGACTCTGCAGGTCTCTCACTAACACATACACACACACACACACACACACACACATACACACACACGCACACATGCGCACTCACACATGCACAGAGACACATACACACACACACACACACACACACACACACACACACACAAACACAAACAGACACACACACACACACACACACACAACATTATACCTATGTTTATGTTTCGTACGGGCTTATTTAATCTCACGCCAAGTCGTGCTCCAACCCAAACACTGCAACACAAGTAATCCATGGAAGCTGCCCGGTACAAACACGGCTCCACCGAAACAGAAAATCATATTTGGCGAGCGGCGAAGCCGTTCCATATGTGTGGAGCGATTGAAGCTTATGAAGCTTTCAGTGCTCCGACCAGACACCAGAGTAAAAAATGTAGCGCCGGCGTCTATCTATCATGTATGTGCCACCAGTGAAAGGAAAATCAAAACCTGAATCATTTCATTTTCGGAAACCGCAGAACTTAAGATGCTTCACTAATCTTAGGTGGTCACAAAATGCATCATATGTTGTAAACGCACGCCGAGCAAACACTTTGAAAGTAAAAACAAAATCTCGCATTTCGGAGCCCTCCTCGCCGACTTCAAACGGGAGACACTGGACGCCTGTGTGCCCCGAAACCGTTGGACAGTTCTCCCGGTGTAATCAGAGGAGGTGTTTTAGCCGAGGACCCGCGCCGCGGAGCCAACGGGTCCATATCCAAAATACCCCCCAGTCGTTGAGCAAAAAGGTTTTCCAGGAGGCCGTCCAACAATATCAAAACAATCTCCAGGCTGGATTTCCTCCGGCGGTAAAAAATAAAATAAAATAAAAAAATAACACGCACCGACGGAGGACGGGGATCAGGGTTGCATATGGAGGATCGAGGTCCGTCGGATGAGGCCTCATGGTTCTGATCATGGCAGGCCGCCGTCCACGGCGATTTAGGACCGAAATCGCGAGCCGGGCGGGGTCCTCTCGAAAGGCAGGACGCGGAGAGCCGAGCGCCGAGGACGCGGTGACGGCGTTCCCCGGGGGCACGGTAACCGTTATTCATTCCGTCAAAGCCGGTCTACGTGAGCACTGGCGCTCTGAACTCCAGGCCAGACAGAGGAGAACCCCTCGTTACCTCTCTCTACACGCCGAAAAAAAAAACGTCCGAAAAAAAGATACAAAATCATGGCTCCCCCCCCCCCCCCGCGTGATCCACGTCCAACATTGTCCTCTAGCTGTCCCCCAAAGCGCTCTCGAGCTTCCCTCTGTGCAGCACGTGGCCGATCACAGAGCACTTTCGTCATTGTAACCAATGATACATACGTACAAAAGCGGTCAGCAGCCAGGCCAGGCATGGCCGTCACCCGAACTGCCGCGCCGCTCCACTCTTCCTGTGGGGGTTTGAATGGCTGACCAATTAACAGCAGCTTAACTCGGTGGACTTCTCGTGGATTTGAGTACGGTCAGCTTTATTGCTTATGCGCACACACACACAAACACACACACACATACACTGGCACGCACACATAACGTCACATACTTATTAACAGGGGTTTAGCATATCAATATGCATGCCCCCAGTAGAGACCATGGCCGCTCGGCCCCACACGGAGGGGAAGACACCCCCAGTCACCTGATCCTCCGCCGGGCCGGGATCAGCTAACTA
>NC_137208.1:10415478-10430478 GCF_960531495.2 Zeus faber
AATTCAACCTCTCATCGAGCCAATACCGTTCTGACAGTGGGAATCTGATTATGACCCAGCGAGGGGATGCGATCCGCTTCAAATATCACCGCCGTCACCATTGCCAAACGGCGCAAATGCAAAACCTCGACAGAAGAAAGTGTGAAAAGTGTCAGAAGTCGCTGGTGAGTTTTACGGAGCGACCGTGACTAATGATCAAGGGAAGTCATTTTCTCCAGCTTGACTCTTCCACCGTGTGACCCGGGCTGTTTTGCCCCTGTTCCCCCCTCTTCTCCGCGTTACCTTCCAAAATGTCCTGCCCTCCCTGCGAGAGAAGGGTAAGTGGCTCCAGATTTAGCCCGAGGGAAAACTGTCACTCAAGCTGTGGGAACCCGGGCTCCAATTCGCGCGGTTTGAGGCCGTCACCGACACGGCGCGGGGGCCCGCTGCCGCCATCGCCAAAAAAGCCCGCCGCGCCGCAGCACTCGGCGGCTCCGTTCCGACCCCGGATTCCTGGACGCGAGAAATTCCCGGCGATGCAACGCGCGTCCGGCCCCCTCAGCCATTCATCACCCATCGTCGGCCTCTATCTGGTGTGCATCTCTGTTGTGTCACCCCCCCCCCCCCCCGCCCCCCAACCCCACCCCGTCGGCCGTCTATCTGCCTGTGTCATCTCTGTCATTACCACAGGCAGAGCAGGGGCAGGGGGGGGAGGCATCGCTGTTATCACTGCGCTGTCATCAGACGCATTAGTTTGCTCAAGTTGGGGAGGATTGAGTTACACTTTCTTTACTGGAAGGTAATACGTATATATGGGAGTGGAGGGGTGTGGGGGTGGGGGTGGGGGTGGGGGCTGTGCGACACAGATGTCCATTGTTAAAACTACACTTTGGTTTTACGGGAGCTGTTTGAATGACGGTGTGAGCGCGCCGCAAAAAAATTGCAAGTATCCTCCTTTTAAAAAGCCAACGAACACGATGTTTTGCTGGCATTCACGAGGAAACCAACCGCAAAGCCCAGATCCGGACGGAGTCGTCCCGGCAGAGCACACGGAGCCCGGTGCACTGCCAGCAAAAACAGAGCATTCGGGTTCAAAAAGACGGAGGGGGCTGTTTTCAGTTCCGGAGCGGCCTTCGTCGACAGTTTTGCCGGCGCTGGCCGCGTCACCGGTTGACAAACTTTCCATTCTGGTTTATGTTGGCGCGGTAGGACGGCGAATATGACGAATGCGGGCCGCATTCAGTCTGGCGACAGTCGGTTGCCGTAACAGCGGGATACACCTATTTTCTTCAGAATGAGCTTCACATATTTTTTTGAAGCGGCTTCACTTTAAACTTCTCGGAGCTTTAAGACGCTCCTGCGGTATGAACCGGGAGATGCTCCGTTGACTCATTCAGGTATTTTTACAGGAAGGAGGAATGCCATGCCACCTCTGAGTGGTAATTGTTGAATAAAGTAAATCAACAGTCGGGTTTCTCCCCTGCAGCGACGGGCTCCGGCCCCGCCCGCCCGCCCGCCCGCCCGCCCTCCCTCTCCGTTCACCTCGCGCTCACACACAAAAAACACACACTGTTCCCTGAAGTCACAGTGTGTTTCTTTAGACAGGTGTGTGACAGAGGGAAGTGAGTGCATGGGTTAAAAGTTAATCCCATTAAGTGGACGTGTTGTTGCTCCAGGAACCCGTTCGCACACACGCACACACACACACACACACACACACGCACACGCACACGCACACGCACACGCACACACACACACACACACACGCCGGAACCCCTGCAGAGATACCTTTCAAATGGTCCCGGCCTAATTAGGCTAACAAACCGCGATGTATCCGGCAGGCCGCCAACCTGCGCGGGACCTCCAGCAGCCGTCCGACCATACTTGGCATACCTGAGCCCTTTGTCAGGCCCTTCACCGCCTGGGAGAGATCCACAGCTCCACTGTTGAATGTTGACCATATCAGGACGGTCGACTGCTAAACTCAAGTAGACAGCGCCGACGTCGATGCCTGTGGCCCTCCCGTACCCACTCCGGAAACACAATGGCCAGCCGTTGAGTGGATGACCAAAAGACGCCTCCTTGACTTACTTCAGGGTGTGCCGGCGGCGCTCGAAGAATTCGGCAGACGAGGCCCACGACTTTGCTTCACGCGGAGTGCCTGTAATCCCGGTGAGGACGTTTCGCCGACCGCTGTCTGACCTCGCCCCGATGGTTCGCCAAACTGTCTGTCCGCCTATCATACTTGCTGCCACTCGCCGGACACGTTGATCCGTCAATTCATTTTAGAACACAAAGCGTTTAAAATCCATGATTTCAATGATTTTATGGGACTATATGGTAGAGTTATTTCCAGGCATATCCTTGCGCCGTAACTAGAACCCTGCTACAAGCCGGCGTGCCTTTCAATTGATGTTCGGCCTCTTAAGTGTCTTGCGAGGCCGCGTCCTTCCGAGGCGGCTCCTCCACATCTGCAACGCAACACCTCGCTCCATCACCGGAGTGGAGTTTGTCCCTCGGGGGCCCGAGCTCGGCGTCGGTTTGGGAGCCCTGGCGTTTAACCTCTGCCATTGAGGGATTACAATCAGGAAAGTCACCTGACTGGGGGGGGGGGGGGGGGGGGTTGGCAGTGTTTCAAAAGACAAAACCTGTCACGGAAGGATCACAGGTTCTGGTGTCCGACCAGCGTCTGCTTGTCAGGTCTGTTACCTCTGGGTTCCAACTTCACGGTGTCGGTCCCTTCCATGTGGGGCTTGGTGGCCCGCAGTGCATTAACTGGTCCCTTACTGATCGAATGGTTATTGATTGTTCCATTGGTCCAACTTTTCTGTATTAAAAGGCATCCATTGCCATAGTTAAAACCCTTTCATATACCGTGGGTAGTGTTTTGTTTGAGCGTTGCCATGTACATTGTTGAACCCGGTGTTTATAGCGGGGTGTTGGACGGACTTGGATGTGGTTTGGCAATTTCCACTGACGTCATGGAACTTTACAGATCAAAGCCGACAACAGACTGGCCCCGGTGAGACCTTTTATCTAGCTGTGCGGAGATATCCAAAATAAGCAGCGCTATGTTGAACGAAACCGTGATATTTCATGAAAACATGAAGTGAAATGGCTGTCACCTACGTCCTGTCCCTGTTCAAATCGGCCCCGGTGGAGCTCGCTCTCGACCGCGCGCCGAACCTTACACCGCTCCCTCGGTGGGGCTCGTCTCGATGGCGAGCTGTGGTTATACCGGGGGGGAAAGGCGCCTGCTCACTCGCTGAATGCTTCTGGACGAAGCCTCAAAGACATACGTCCAGAAAGTAAATAAAAATTTAAAAAATCACTTCATTCATCACTGTAGGACACGGACGCGCGGCCGCCTCTGGTGTCGAAATCGGGGGATTTTTTTGTTTTCCAGCACAGGGCGGTTCTGTTTAACCCCTCGCCCACCTGTATGCCATCTATAAATAATATCACTGCATCGTGAGCTGAAAAAAATCAATCGGAGGAAGGTGTGCGATCTTCTCAGGCGTTGGTTGGCCTGACCATATATGGTCAACATCCTGCCGACACGACCAACCAGGCCGTTGTTTTTTTAATGCCTAAACTTTACAACAGGTAGACAACCGCAGGTATGTGAAGCATGTCAGCTATGTGGAAGGGGATGACAATGGTTTGAAAATGCAAATTGACCACTCTGGGAGAGGTAGGTCGTTTGTTTCGGGGGGCAGGGGGGGGGGGGTTACGAGCAGGAGTCGACCGGTTCTGGTGTGCGAAAGACTCGACCACGTAGGGCGACGGGGACGGGGCGTGGGTTGGGGAGGGGAGGGGAGGGGCGCGGAGCAACGCTCCGTTGGGCTCTGCTGTCAGCCGAGGTGCGCCGGAAAACAAACCACCCGAGGCGTTTACCTGAGGTGAAAAGACACACACACACACACACACACACACACACACACACACACACACACACACACACACACACACACACACACACACACACACACGCGATTTATATTTGTTATCACATTGTCAAAAGTAATAAATTATTCAGTGAAACTATTACCTGACATGAAAGCAGTGATTGGTCCCGTTAGTCAATGTTGTAGTATTAGTTTTCTGTAATACCACAAAAAACCCGGTGGTTTCATCTTGTACGCTGGGTATACATACGTATGAGAAAATATATCGAACAATTTTTTTTTACCCAAATAAAGGAAGAAATTCTAATGCACGATGGAGTTCAGATTTTCTTTATAGTAATTTCAGCTCATAATCAACATGAATCAAATAATTATTCACACCTTTGCGCAAGGAGGACTGTGTGTGTGTGTGTGTGTGTGTGTGTGTGTGTGTGTGCGTGTGTGTGTGTGTGCGGACTCTGGGTGTGTATGGGTCTATAGATACGTGTGTTACTGTTTGTGTTTGTAGGTGTGTAATAGTAAGGGTAGGTGTGTGTGTGTGTGTGTGTGTGTGTGTGTGTGTGTGTGTGTGTGTGTGTGTGTGTGTGTGTGTGTGTGTGTGTGTGTGTGTGTGTGTGTGTGAGTGAGAGATTGCCTGTGTGCAAATCAAGCCGTCCTGACATTATTTTAAGGATGTATAAAAGAATAGAGGAACAACATATGAGTTCATGCTTTTTTTTTTAATGAAAAAGTATTAACTAGCTTCAACTTCCCCCCTTCTCTCCCACCCGGGGGAACTGGCTTCAGGGAGGAAGTGTGTGACAGCATGTAAGTCCTGAGCCATGCTGAGGAATGCTTCACACACGCACACACACACGCACACAAGCACATGCACACACGCACACACACACACACACACGCACACACACACATGCACACACACACGCACACACACACGCACACACACACAGGCACACACACACGCACTCACACATGCACACACGCACACGCAACCTGGGGCTCCATTAGCCAAGGGTGAGACAGGGCATGAAGGGTGAGAGGGAGAGGGGAGGTAGGGAGGCAGCGAGCGAGGGAGGGAGGGAGAGATGAAGGAAACAAGCGGGGAAAAAAAAGAAAAAGGAAAGAGGAAAGTAGAATAGAGAGATCATGAGCACCCAGCAGAGGGTGGAGTTCGAGGCAGAGAGGGAAGAGAAGAGACAGAGCCGGAAAATAAAAAATGGATAAACATATAGAGAGAGAGAGAGAGAGAGAAGAAGGAGAAGAAGAAGAAAAAGAAGAAGAGGGACCAGGCCCAGGAGAACAAATGTCTTTGACAGTCTCCAGAAATGAATTTTCCTGCCGTCGTGACAACTGTAGCCAAAATACTTCCAACCCTCCCAACAGTCCCCAGACCACAACATGTCAGAGGAGGATGAAATATTAGAAAAAAAAACAAAACCCTCTCTTCTTCAGCCTCTTTGAAGTGTATTTACAAAGATGGCTCCAAGGAGCTCGTGATTTAATCTAATTTCTCCCAAAAAGAACCGCCTCTCCCGATCCCAAATTCAATATATGTGCTTTTATTTGTTCCTCACCCCGCTGCTTTAGCATTTAATGCAGCAGAATTAGGCAGGACCCAGAATAATCATTTCAGTTTGCATTCCAGCGTGTCATTCACTTTCTCGATGTAAGAGTCGTCGCTGCATTTTCTCCTCCAAAATGGGGGGATTTCTCATTTTTCGAAGGTGTAAACACCGCCGGGCTTGTCGCTCGAACTCCGACCTCTCTTTGTCGTTGCCCCTTCAAGCAGGCAGGACCCCGCGGGGACTCTTTGACGGCCGCCCCCCGACGCGCTTTTTTCTTCGGCCCGGCCACCCAAGGAAGCGCAAAGCATAAAATCCTTATTCCGTTCGTTCGTTCGATGCATTCGTGGGGTTTAAATGTTACGGGACGAGAGGATATCCTGTCCCCCAGAGCTGCCGCTCATGTCTTCCCACACGGCGCCGCGGGCTCAAAAAGGTGAGAACCTCATTCGGATGGACAAATGATACCCAATGAAACCCAACGAGAACCACATGTTGCGCCGCGCAGACACACCGGGACGCTCACAAATTCTTTTTTACCCTTTATTGCGCGCAGGTTTATGCGTGTTCGCACACACATGTTTTCACGCACGTGCACGCACGTGCACACACTCACGTGCACACAGACACAGACACACACACACACATACACACACGTACAGTACATGCTCTGGTTTATGTTTCAATGAGTCATGCCGCACGGCCTTTATGCACTGCGCTTAATGATGAAATTTGCACTTAGAGCGTAGATTACCATCTACACGGGGATGATGCAATACTCTGCTTCATACAACCCGGTGCGAAATGCGTCCAGCTACGGGAACGCGGGCCTGACTCACGTCGAGAGCTTCACCCGACGGTGCTCCCACGGGCCGCGATTGCAGTAAAAAAAAACGAGAGCTGATTTTAGCCAGATAATGCGATCATAATTTTCCTTTGAGTAGAAACACAACGCTTTGCGGCAACGAAAGGAAAAAAAAAAAAAAAAAAAAAGCGCCTGCGCTAAATCACGCTGATATAAACCGTAGGTTTCGGGAGTTCAATGGGCTGGTTTGATTCATTCACGCGATTAGATACCGAGCATACCACCTCGATACGCTCAAGGAAAAAAACATCCATTACACAGCTTTTTTTCTCCTCGACGCGGAGTGTTTTAGGGCCTTGTTGGTGCCAGGCTATTACGAAATTAAGGAGGTTGGTGGTTGATAGGTCACCGAGAAGAGAAAGAACCTTGATCCGCGTCCAGAATGACCTCACGGGGGCCAACACCTTGGCGGCTCATCGCCAACAACGGCCCGGGAACGGACTTGCTGGGTTTTCTCCTATGCCGTGGTGTCATTGTTAAAACAAATGCGGGGGTGTTTCGGTCACCGTTTCGGTCAGGACCGTCCGGTGCAATCCCGAGCTCTTGGGCGCGAACCGGCGTTCGGGAACGGGGACCTGGGAACTTCGCGAAAGACGCCGTCGAACGTCGCCAAGAAGTGAAGCGCGGGCGAGGATGGCTTTTTCGAAAAGCAGCCGGCGCCAAGGCTCCGTCCCCATCGCATCTATATTAAACCCAGACATAAAAAGGGGGGGGGGGGGGGAGCGATGTGTTTCGTGACTATCGTCAGTAAATCCCAGCCACCTACTTAAACAAATCCCACACCCGGGCCCGTAGCCCTGTGAAAGACAGAATAGAGGACGAAAGTATGAGAGCCTCGAAAGACCGAAAGTAAACAATAAGCAATGAACGTGTAGTGTTTAGGCTAGAGAGGCTCTCTCTAATCTCCGGGATACTGTGCTGCTTACGGGCAAAAAAAACACCGCTGATACGAGCACGTACCGGCAAACACTGTAGGTACGTAAGACCGCACATAGAGGACAAAGGGGCTGGTAAACTGAAGCAACTTTTGCCCTCGGCCGCAGGGGCCGCCGAACGCTGCAGACTCTCACGCGCCTCCCTCTTGTGCCGTACGGCTGTACGGCACAAAACGTGCAGCTCCCGAGTCGCGGAAGCTCATCTGCTCAACACGTGCCGGAGAGCGTCAGTCAACACCTCTCTCTTGAACGGTGGCAGAGAGAGGCGGGGGGGGGGGGGGGGGGGGAGAGGAGGAGGGGAAGGACGGTCAAAAATAGGGGGAATCCCCTCCCCCCCTTTGTACACAGCTCGGACCATCCCCGGTAAATCCTGGCTCGGGTCCACGGAAAGGGCCCCCCTCTGCGGCCGCCCCCATCCATCACTCTGTCTGATTCACCCTCTCTGGCTCCGTTCCATCTTCGCTAATCCATCTTACCGGGGGTAGTGAAAGCCGGGGCCGAAGCCGGTTGCTCCACGCGCTCTGACGGCTCGATTTGGGGAGCCCTCTTTTTTCTTTTTTCTTTTTTTTTTTCCGGCAAGTCACTAGGGATGAACGGGATTGAGTCCGAGCGGCGATGGTGCATACACCTATTGACGGGTAATGCAGTTGGCGGAGTGAACGCCGGCCTACATAGCGCCGGACCGCCCACGCACTGCGACGGCACGGTGGAAGACAGATAATTGACAGCAGACTAAACATGTGATGCTATAAATATACCTCCCGTATAGCGACGTCATCGCACCAAGGCAGCGTAATGGGGTGCATTTGGAGGTGAACCCTACCTATTTTTCCACGAGTCCATGAAATAAGTTCCATTTGGGTCATTTCGGTGACGCGCCGACCGGGACTGACTCGTAATACGTGAGTCAGTCTCGTAAACCGTAGCGAAGTCTGCTCGTTTCCTTTTTTTCCCCGATCGAGGCCTCATTAAAACATCGGTCCCCGTCGTCTGCACTGCTGCCTCGCAGCAAGAAGGTCCTGGGTTCGATTCCCGGCTGGGGCGCTGTTGGCACCGTGCTCCGGCGGGATATCTCCCCAATTGGGGTCCTTTCTGCGTGGGGTTTGCATGGCCGCCGTCGCTGCGCCAACGTGTGTGTCGTGGTGCGCTGTGTGACAATTTGAGATTCTTCTTCTCCTCCTCCTCCTTCTTTCTCTTCTTCATCTCTAACCGTTCGCAGCACAGAGCGGCGGCAGCGGAGTCAGTCGCATGGTGCTCGCGAGAGTTCTAAACGGTGGGAATCAGGATTTTAACAAGGCCCGCGTTGAAGAACCGATCCCTGAAGGCGGGCTCTGATTGAAAACCCCCCACGTGATCAGAGCGGCGCCTCCTCTCCCTCCGTCCACTGCACAATCCCCACGGAGCTGGACTCACATCGCCTTTGTACGAAACGGCAATACGTCTGTCGGATAAGAGGTCGGAGGTATCTTGCGGCATTGGGAACGCGGTAATGCGTCACGGTACAGTTCGCGGGTATGCGTCGGTGACGAAATCCGCAGAGCGCCATCAGAGCTGACCATCGGAGGCTTCCCTCCACGGAATGAGACGCGAATACAATAACGTTAGTTGCCCCGGGGGGAAAACCGGTTGGCGAGGCCAACGCCTAACACGGTACACATTGTTTACCACGATGGGATGAAGTACAACAGATTACCAAGATAACAACCTTCACTGTACGTTGCCCTGCTCTTTATATTAACTTAAATCCGGGCGATGTAATCGAGTTATCAGGGCGGCCCTGTGAGTGAAAGCACAGTAGCTGTCCGACTGGTTGAACACGTTATGTGCGATTTCCACCGCAATCTTCGTCTTTGTCGCGACCTTTGACCTTTTTTTTTTTTTTCCCCCGAGAGCCACGGGAGGCGACGTCCATCTCAGAGGAGGGGAGGGCTGGAATCGGAGGGGACGCGTCGGCGGGCCCTAATGAGCCGGGGCTAATGGTAAAGTGTGTCAGTGATGTAACACCACACCTGTCGAGGCGTCGTCCCCCCGGGTGCTCACCAGGTACAGAACAACACAGCACTGTCTGTGGGCGTCTGTTTGAGTGCATCATGTAGCGCACATGCACGTCTGTCTGCACCTACATCTGGGTATACGTGCTCGTCTGTGTGTGTGTGTGTGTGTGTGTGTGTGTGTGTGCGCGAGTGTGTGTGCGAGTGTGTGTGTGCGCGTGCGCGTGTGTGCGTGTGTGTGTGCGCGCGCGAGTGTGTGTGTGTGTGTGCCCGTGTGTGTGCGTTGACCTCATAGGAACAAAAGAGAGACAGAATAAGAGGAAGCTATTGAACCGAAAGTGATAGAAGATCATAAAGAGAGTGGAGGGAGCGCAAAGTGAAAGAAAAGTCAGGATGAAAAGAGTGAGTGCGATCGGTGGAAAGAAAGGAAAGGCGGTAACAAGAGAGAGAAAGCGAGAGAGAGAGAGAGAGAGAGAGAGCGAGAGAGCGAGAGAAACACTCTTGGGAGACCATATGTTGTTTACAGCTGTGAAGGTGCAGGTGATAAAAAAAAACAAAAAAAAAACATCTTGTCTCACGGGGTTTTTTTTCTATCTTATTTGGTGGTTAAATGGTTCGCACCCTGGCAAAAATGTTTTGCCTCGATGGAGAGACGGCGGGAGTGACCTACGACCCACCCCATCGTGAATCCATCCCAACACTGCTAATGCATGTCAATCAGCGGACGCGGGAATGGAAAGTTCCACAAATTACGATCAATGTCTTCAACGATGTTTAGTGTTAGAGGACTGAACAATTGATCTCGTTCTTCACCGCCTCTAATGTATGTCCAGCGAGCGGCACGTGACCCTCCGCGCACGCAGCTACGATCGATGCGCGGAGCGGTGGCGCCGGGAGTCGGGGTGTCGTCGGGGGAAATTCTACTAAAAAACTCGTGAATAGGCCACCGACGAGGACAGGATTAAGGGAAAATTATTTGAAATTGATCCAGTGTCGGGGAGAAATGGCTTCGGCCGATTGCCACGCATTGGGGCGAGTTGGAACCGAGTTGGAAAAGAAAAGTGAAAACAATTTTTTTTTTATATATAATTAAGTTAAGTTGTTTATTGAATAACTTAACTGAGGTCAAGTAGAGGGCAACGGGCGATCACGTCGGGGTTGACTCACCGTGATGGAAAACTATGGCTTGACTTAAAAAGGAATGCCCCAATGCCGTATCTCACTTTGTGGCACCGATGCAATATCTGATTATAGATAAGATGTAGTACATTTAAATGATGTATCTCCACGTTTACTGATTTAGAAAGAACCATGACTGCGACAGACTTTCCTCAGTCGTAGTCCAGGCAAAGCGGCAAGAAGCCAGAGCATGCATCATATCTTACGGCTAGTAAACCTGGCTCACGGGGGCTGAGAGTTGATTTTGTGCTGTAAGTCAGTGAGCAACGTTTTCACCGCAAGGGCAGCCCGGCGTGAAGCGGTGAACGACCGCGTGAACTCTCTTCGCTTTGTCCATTTCCGGGGGTCCATCCCCCCCCCCCCTACCTGCCCGGTGCCGCCGCTGACCGCACCCGTTAGCGTCCGATGGGGAGCGCGCGTGCGGTCACCAGAGCCGTGGCCGCGCCGCGCCGTGCGAGCCAGCTGCTCTCTCTATCTCTCTCTCTCTCTCTCTCTCTCTCTCTCTCTCACTCTCGGCTGATATTTACAGGCTGCATCTTACTCAGCGCCGGTGGGCGTGCGGAGAGAAGGGAGGGAGTGAGGAAAGAGGGAGAGCGCAGCACTTTCATTCCTCCGCCGCCTCGTCTTGTTTTGTTCCGGTTCCAGATTTCCTGCGCCGAGGCAGGGTATCGCTCACCATCTCCTCGGATATGTAAACAAGGCGAAACGCCGGGAGGCCGGAGACAGAGCTCTTCTGTGGCGTCCTCGCAGTCGAACCAGTTCGTCAGCCGCCGCCCCCCCCCACCCTCCTCCACATTTATATCCAGGCGAGACTTCTGTGGCTGGGACCTCAACCCGCTCAAGTATTAGGGGGAAAAACTATTTTCTCCAGCCTAAAATGGGGCGTTGCTTGCGGAGCTAGGGCTGTCGGACAACTCGACGGCGCCGCGCGCTTCCACGCTCTTATGGGCCGGCCGATCCCTCCCTGCCCTGCCTGCTTTGCTTGCCGTGTTGCTCCCTCCACCTCCCCTGCATCCACCTGTTGGGCTCCACTCTTGCATCCAGTAGGGGGGTTGGAGCTCATCACTCCGTTATTTCTAGCTCATCAGACATACCTACGTATATATTTTCCTGTCATTGAAATGAAATCTAAGAGTTGCCTGTCAGAACCTTATTTTTAGATCGTTGGGTGAGTCACCGGGGGCAATCGCGGCGGCGTTCTTCGGCGACGGCGATGGCAGTCGGCCTGACGCCTTTCTCTCAGGACTAGATCAATGAAAAAGATTGTGAGGCAGATCGCTCGGGTCGACTCTCAGTGACCCAAAAATGAAGTTTAGGTTCAAGACAACATCTGTGTTTTCAGACAAACCGACAGACAGACAGGCAGAAACACAGATTTCAGAGCTGACACCGCAGGTCTGTCTGCCTACTTACCCACATACCTGCCTGTCTGTCTCTCGGTCTGTCTGTCTCTCTGTCTGCTCGCCTGCCTGTGTCTGTCTTTCTGTCTGTCTGCGTGCCTGTCTCCCTGTCATCCGGGTGCCATGACTCCTTTGCCGTGTTCTTGCGAGCTATGACTCACTAGAACTTGGCATCCCAAACGCTCAGCCTCCAAGGCAACCAGCTCCCGAAATGTGTGCGAGAGCGTGTGTGTGGAGGGGTGGAGCGGAGGAAAGAGGTGGGAATGTTTTAAGAGAGGGCGGAAGACGCAGAGAAAACAGAGTGAAAAGGCAGCAAAGAGCAGGAGAGAGGACAGAGAAGGAGTGTGAAGCCAGTGGGAAATATGGAGGTATATATCGCTGTTTGCATGGAAATGTGTTTGTGCATTCAAATGTGAATGCGTACGTATCACCGTGAAAACCAAACAAATCCTCATGGAGTACCTGATAAAAGGCAGGAACGTGTGCTCCTACGTCTTAAACGCGGTTCGGATAATGCAAGGACCAGGTCCCGATGAGTCATTTAACTCGGAGGCTGACGGCAGGACGACAGGACCTGTTCGGTGACGGCAGACACACCTTGGTCTGGTTTTTTTTTTGTTTGTATTGATGACACTAAACTGCATTCTCCATCAGGAAGTAATCCAGGTTTACAGAGACCTGGAAAGAGTTTGCTGTTTATACTGACAACTTCCACGACCTGGGGGAACACCATGGCGGCACTCGAAATACCAGGTCAAGCTCTTTGTGCCTAATGGGTCACACAGCATGTAATATAATATAATATAATATAATACAATATAATATAATATAATATTATATAATATAATATAATATAATATAATATAATATAATATAATATTATATTATATTATATTATATCATATAATATTATATTATATTATATCATATAATATCATATAAAAATTTTGATTAAAAAAAATGACCATGTGTTTACGTGTGTTTGCATTATTTTGATTCCCTCAACCATCATTACGTGACAGTTACAATACTAGGAATTATTGCCTTATTCTGAATAAAAGCAGAGCTTTAGTGTGCACGTAGAGAGAGAGAGAGAGAGAGAGAGAAGGAGGAGAATGGTTTTGAGTGTAAACAATAACTCACACACACACACACACACACACACACACACACACACACACACACACACACACACACACACACACACACACACACCTTGGTAACTACTGATCCTCCCAGGTTGGAGATGAGAGGCTGCATCGTGAGTGTCTCCCAGACTAATGACACCTATTTCCAGCGCTCTAAACTCTGACACCAAAGGCTTCGGCTGTAAATCACTCGTTACCCACTGCCTTAATTAATAAAGCCATGGCAGACTTTGAGACTCTGGGGAAACTTAATAATGTTATGTGCAAAAAGCCTTCAAAGTGAAACCTGATTATCAAAAATGAACCAGCTGAGGCTTTTTTTTTTTCCTCGCTGACTCAGCAGGATCTGAACAAGGTCTGGGAAAAAACAACAAAAAAAAAGGGTTTTGTGCATAAGCCCACGTGCGTGTTTACCTGTGAACATGTGTCCGGGGTTTATATGTGTGTGTATCTGTGTGTTTCTGTGTGTGTGTGTGTGTGTGTGTGTGTGTGTGTCCATGGCCTTGGGGATCCAGCCCTCGCAGTGGGAATGTGCCCTTGTAACCGCCGAGGTCACGGCAGAGACGACCTCTAGGCAACCGGGGGGAGGGAAGGGGGGGTCAGAGGTCACCCGTCTCAAGGGGGAACATGTGGAGACGCCCCAGAAGCTGGAAAGTGCCGCCCCACAGGCGGCCATTAATGTAGGTTTACTTTATTAAGGGTCCGGAAACACAGCGTCGTTGGTCACTGGGACTGTAAAATGCGCAGGCTTCTTCAATGTGTGTGTGTGTGTGTGTGTGTGTGTGTGTGTGTGTGTGTGTGTGTGTGTGTGTGTGTGTGTGTGTGTGTGTGTGTGTGTGTGTGCGTGCGTGTGTGTGCGCACAGTGCGAGCGTGCGCGCGCAAGATTTTCAATACGTTTTATAAGCTTTCGTGTATGACAAACAGTCACTTCTGAGACGGTCCCTGGCCTTCTGCCGGGTCTGGTTGTAGCCTAAGGACACGTCACACGGAATGACCTCGATTAATCACCGACCAAAACAAAAGAAAATATACAAGGGTGTGAAATGTTCTGGAGATTGAATGAGATTTTCACAGCGTTAGCGTGAAGGCCCACGGTCGCTTTGAGCCACCGCACATGTCGCTTGGCTCTTGCCGCGGCCTCTAATTAACCCTGCGCATGGAAGACATTTTGTCTGTTCTGTACATTTAACCGTTTACATTTAAATGTATTATGTCTAGATATTCTAAATGCGCAGTTATAATACAGAACACCTCCCAAAGTGACAAGTTCAATTTCAAAATTAAAATTTTAGGCTGCACACGAATAAACCAGTTCAGGACTAAATGAATACAGGATTATTCTTCTTCTTCTTTTTTTTTTTAAATCGTAATATATCGTACTTCATTTGTTTATGTATTTTCACATTCCTGACGTCGGAACTTATATCTATGAAGACTTTTCAAACTCTCTTCTTCGATTTGAACTTGTTTTTTGTTTACTTGGAATGACCTTCGCCTGCCAAAAAGGGCGGGGGAGGGGGGGGGGGGAGACACAAAGGAAGGCTTCTCCGTGGCCTTTGCGTGGTAATTTCATTGTAGGTCATCCTTCGGTGCCAACCAATCAGATTAAGCCTTTCTTTAAAGCCTGGTGTCAGGACTTTAAACGGGGCTGTTTGCTGGTTTGATTTATGTGCATTTGGAGTCGCCCGGCTCCCGGCACATACATCATGTCCGATTATGTCTCACTTAGCGTCGTCCGAGAGGTCCGACACCTCGGGCCGGTTAAACCAATTGCTCCGACGGGGCGTCAGAATCTCAAAATCTCCATTTTCTAAAAAACCCTGTCCTTCTTCCCGCTCTCTGCCGAGAGCCCGGTAATCAATTCAGGGGTCTCTAATCGCGTTCCTTGTCGCTTCTCGCTCGCACGAAATTTGGTTTTCCGCGCTATATTCCCGTTTTTGTTTTTTTTCCGTGCATGTCTAATCTTTATAGAAAAATAAAAAAAAAATAAAAAAAAGAGGAGGACGTGTCGGTCCGTCCTCTGGCTGGGCTC
>NC_137208.1:10435478-10437978 GCF_960531495.2 Zeus faber
TTTTTTTTTTAGTTTTAATTGAGCAGTAATTTTGACCCATACCAATTTAACAGAAAAATAAAAAACATTTATTGATGTGAAATGAGCACTCAAAGGTGCAGTGTTTAGAATTTAGTGGCATCTGCTGTAGCGGTGAGTTTGCAAAAGCGTAACCAACTGATGCAACACGACGGCCCCAGTGGAAGAGACGGTGGCCGCGAAACTCACGAAAAACGCAAATGGCCCTCTCTAGAGTCAGTGTTTGGTTTGTCCGTTCTGGGCTTCTGTAGAAGAAACACGGTGGTGCAACACGGCAGCCTCCGTGAAGCATACCTGCTCCCCATGTAGATAAAAACGGCTCATTCTAAAGTAACACCAGCACAACGGTTCATGTTTTGCACCTTTGACTTTGCCAATCCCAATATTAACTGCAGTATTTTGGTGTAAAAAGGGCAAATCGGCCGTATAAAACATGCAGGTCCTTCACGGTGACATCATCAGAAGGAGACCCGCTTATTCCCGGAGGCCAGGATCCCAGCGTTGGCTCTTCGAGTTCCGCATCGCCGTGGAGACCGATCAATAATGCACGCCGTAGCTCGAGTGGCACATGTCATTGACACCAAGGGGAGAAGCGCTGAAACCCTGACGGCGACGGGGGCTCCACGCGATCAAATACACACATGCACACATCGGACACGGGCTAAAATAACACAATCTGCAAAAGTGAAGCACACAGCCCGTGTTTGTGCTTCGAGCCGTAATTGAATCGATATTGATGCCCCGTCCACCGGCAAAAGTAAGGAAATCGCAAATTACAAGCTAATGCCCCGTCCCCCCATTCTACGTGCATTCACATGATCTCCTCCGGACCCCTCGCCGCTGAAGCACAAGGGTCCGACTGTGAGGCTTTCTGGATCACTAACCGCACTGTAAATAACGGCTTCCCGACCTACGAGTCGGGGACCCGAAATAGGTTGAACTAATGGGCCCCGCGAAGCAGCACTTTTATTCCCAAACGAGATACCCGCCCTCTTAAAATAAACTAAACCCAACTCATACGATGTTGACGAAACAAACAGGACCTAAACCAAACAATGCCGTTTAAAGAATGGGGGGTATAAATTTAGCCCTTGGCTGCAGACGGGGACATTTTTTTTTAAATATAGCACCCGTGAAGCGTGCAGGTTTTAATGAGGCTGCGTCCCAGATGAGGAATACATTTTTTTCGCTCGCTTTTGGGCAATTAGGGTGAAAGAATTGAATCTTGTACTATATGACCCATATGCCGTGCTCTCCAGTTCGCCCCCCCCCCTTATGACGGATAACACAAAAGGCTGAAGCTCCCACCCCGTAACCCCACCCCCCTCCCAGACACACACACGCACATGCACACACCAACACACACACACACACACACACAAACACAGGGACCCCCATCCCCTCCCCCGCCTTATGAGTGTTTTACTGTTCGACAAGAGTTAGACTTATATAATTATATAATCATGCCACTTAGCAATAAAAAATATGTTTTATTAACACTGGAATCGACTGTACCACAAATGAGCGACACAAGGTTCAGTTTATGGACGGGGGGCAGGGGGCGGGCGACAGACACAACGGGACAGTCTTGTCAGTTACCCGCCCGCCCCTCCCCAATTTGCAATTATTCAAATCATAATCTGCCCTTAGTTTGGCCCGTCGCAGCTCGCGCTCTCGTCCGTGGCCGAGAATGATACGCGGGACGCAAAAAAAAAAATCCCTCAATAAAAGAACTCCCGGGGCTCCGACCTGCGAATGTGCGATCTCTGTAGCTTTTTTTTTTATTTTGGGGTAATAGAAATATTATAAAATAAGAGGAAAAAATTGGCCATAATCCACTGGCTTTGAGAAATGAAAGGATAATGATATACAGCTGTTCAACTTGACCTCAACACTACCCCCCGAAAATACATAATTTACACACGCACGCACGCTCGCACGCACGCACGCACGCACGCACGCACGCACGCACGCACGCACGCACACATCCCTGTAATGAGGAACGCCTTATAAAACAATAGGGCGTCTCCCTCCCTCCGCTCCTTTGTTCTCCATCCGGTATATGCATCAGCGTCTTCTATGTTACATAATGACGATACATTAAAACCAAACAATGTCAAAATTAAGCATTGACACATATGAACCTCCCACCACAGCCAACGTACTGTATAAACAAATCATCACAATATACCCTACGTCATTATCATACCGCAAATCTGCACAAATGGGTTGTGAAAAAGCCCCTCTCTCGCTCTCGACGTCTGGAGCAGGTCTTTGAGAGAGAAAATATTGAAATTTTATTTCACGCTGTTAAACTGTGAATTATTATATGTCGAAAATGGATGTTTTCAAACGGCAAACGAACGAATGAAATCCATCCGTCCTTTGCTCAATTGTGGAGAACAGCGCCGGACTTTGAATTGCACCCCGAAGCTCCTGAAATCCCCAAATCTGCCCCAAATCTGTGTAACGTTTGAACGTG
>NC_137208.1:10442978-10497978 GCF_960531495.2 Zeus faber
TCGCTGGAACTGCGTTTTCCTTTCCGCTCCCTGCGTCCTTAACAGTCTCCGTCACTGCTCGCATGTGGATTTTCTTTTATTTTACCATATTTTATTCGCCGTTATTTTGTCTTTTGGCCGATTTTTTATTTTTTTTTGGACCAAAAGAGCATTTGTAGAATAAACAAAAGTCCCGAAATGAGAATGAGTTAACGCACAATAGTCAATGTTCTTTCTTTCTTTCTCGATTTCATTCTTTCTTTCTTTTCTTTGCTACCTGACATCTTTCCTAATTAGTTTGTTTCCTTCCTCCCTTCCTTCCATTCTTCCTTTTCTACATTCCATCTTTCCTTCCTTCCTTCCTTCCCTATCTGTTTACTTATATATCTTTGTCTCTCATTGTTTTTTTTAATTTATTTTGTTTTCCTTTCTTTCTTAATTTCTGTCTTTTTTCCCATTCCATCCTTCCTTCATTCCTTTCCCTGTCTATGTGTACTTATATATCGTTGTCTCTTTCATTCATTTTCTTTTCTTTCTTTCTTTCTTTCTCCCTTAATTTCTTTATTTTTTCATTCCTTCCCTCCTTCAATCCTTTCCGTATCTATGTGTACAAATATATATTTGTCTCTCTCATTCATTTTTCTATCTATCGTCCTTCCTTCCTTCCTTCCTTCCTTCCTTCCTTCCCTTTCTTTCTTCCCCTATCTATTTGCACTTTATCTTCGTCTCTCTTCCCTCCCATGCCTCTGGTCTGCATTTTCTCTCTCTCTCTCTCTCTTTGCTCGCCGTCTCTCCCGGCATGCAGCTTTACATCATTATTTGCAGCCTTGAGTTTCCACTCCCCTCGCGTACGCTCATCTATCTCTCTCCCTCCATATCTCTCGCTCTCCTTTTTCATATTTACATATCTTTAGTTGTTCATCCAGGGCTAACGACGCTGAGTACATTTGAGCCACCTGTACATCACAGTCATTGCCAACGAAGGCCTCGTCTCTCCTCTCTTATCGACTGTGCCCCCCACAACACAATGTGCACACGCACGAGCACACACACACAGGCACACATACACACACACACACAGGCACACACACTTAGCCCTCCCGAGCTTTGTTTTCTGTTAGCGTCACACCGTGTTCTTGTCCTGCAACTCCGAAACCGCAGCATTCCCACAACAGAAAACATTCAACGGAGCAGAGATGCGGCCTAAACAATGGTTTCCGTTTGCCCTGAGACCAAATAACTCACTGTCCTCCACCCTTACAGCCATTTAACACACACACACACACACACACACACACACACACACACACACACACACACACACACACACACACACACACACACACACACACACAAACACAAATAGATATCCAGACACGTCACATGACACGCCACACAATGTTCACACTGCCACATGAACATTCTTTCAAGACACAGAACTCACATCACACACTTACACACACTGGCACACACTGAGACACTGAGGCTACAGTAACATGTGCTCACACACACACACACACACACACACACACTGACACACTAACTAACACTAACACTCCCTAAACACAATGACACACACTGAGACACACACTCACATGGGCTAACTCACACCTACACATATTTACATGTTTACATACCCGTACACACACACGCAGAGTCCGCACACACACACAAACACACACAAACACACACAAACACACACAGACACACACACACACACACACACACACACACACACACACACACACACACAAATACTAACCCATCAAACGCCCAGGCCTGGACCAATCATTCAAATTGATGTTAGCTCACCAATTTTCCAGGCTCTTTGCTCTCCATCAATGTGACAATCACAATTTGAGCGTGACATGGGATGTCGCGACCTCTGACCCTCTGCCACGATGATGCCCCCTTCACCTCTACACCCCGACAGACACCGAGTGCCCCGGGGGCGAAACACTACGTCTCTCTGTTTGACTGAAGACAAGTGGGAGGGGAAAAAAAAAAAAAAGTTTTGTTTTTAAGTGGTTTCATCTATCAAAACATGTGCAATGCCTAAAAATGAATTGAATGAATGAATGAATGTTCTAGAGATCAGACTGTTCGATATGGATGACAGTATCCCGTGGTCTTTATCACGATGGGCCCCCCGAAGAGACGCTCGACCCGTGATAGAGATTTTGAAGTTACGTGGCGCTGGAGCAATGAAATATCGGCGGGTCGTCCTTTTTGTTCCTCGTAAAACATGGTTTGTTTCCGTTCCTGGAGCCGGTTCGAGGCCCCCGGTCGAAAGGCGACCGGAGGGTGAGGTCAATGTTACGCTCCGGTTCCACATATCACATACCGCTCTCAAAGCGCCTCCTTCCGCCCGCCGGGGTCGCTCCCAGTGAACGAGAAGAGGCAATTTGCGCGGACCAATAAAAGACATAAAAATGTTTTTTTTTTAAACCCAGGCGATGAAAGAGGGGAAATAAAAGGAGACAAATTGGGGCGAATCCTAAAGCTCGACATTTGCTGAGATGAAAGCGAAAGGGCCCGCATCAAGGGAAAAAAAACAAAACACCAAACTGGGCGTTCAAGAGAGATTTCCATTCCAGGGCGGCTGCGGAAGGGGAAGGACGCAGCGCGTCTGCCGAGCGCCGGAGATCTTCCTCCAGAGGCGGACGGATCTTCCCCAATTAATAGGCGATCAAAAAAATCCTGTTGCGCGCCGCGTTGGTCTTCACACACAAGGACTCTTGACAGCTCAGTCATGTCAGCAGATTCATCGGAATGCGCCCCCAACCCGGCCGACCTCTCCCCCCCCCCCCCCCCCCCGGGCCCTGAGATGATGAAAACAGAGGAGCCTAAAGATTTTCGGACTCAAGATGTTAAAAACTTCGTCTTCGGCGGTTTACGAGCGGTGACGCCATTATGCGGCGCGGTTTAACTACCTCTCCAACAGCTGAGCTGGATGCCATTAATGTCAGCCGACGGCCAGCGTTCTCTTCTTCTCCCCTTCCTCTCTTCTCTTCTCTCCTCAGGGCCTCAGCTGGCTCCTTTCCCTCCGCAGGTCCTTCCCTGACAAGTACATCTCTTTTTTTTTTCCTTAGTCATTAAAGTCTATTAGGTCTATTAAAAATACTCATAAATAAAACATTTATAACAATTGTAAAACACTCAGGAAATAATTCCACCTCCTCTGAATGGTTGGTGTATTTAAATAATTATTTAAAGGAAAACCACCTTTTTTTTTTTTCACATCAACCTAGTTTTTCGATCATCGGGTGTCCATCCCAGTGATTGTCATCGGGCGGCTGAACATCTTCTCTCAATACCGTAAAATCTGTCGGATCAATTTAATAGATTCTGAATTATCATCATGAATTAATCATTGGGTTGACTCCTAACTATTGAAAAATAAGGCTTACGTTAAAATTAAAAAAATTGTAGTTAAAATTTTCAAGTAAGGCTTTGGTTAAAATACAAAAAAAAGAAAATAATTTAACATTTTAAATGAGGTTTAGGGTAAAATAAAAAAAATAATAAACAGTCATTATAAACATAAATAAGGCTTTGGTTAGAATAAAATTGAATTATAATTACAATTTTTAAATTAGGCTCAGGTTAAAATTAGGTTAGTTTAAAATAGATTAAAAAAATAAAAATTAAAGAAAGGATTAGGTTAAAAAAAAAAATAATAATAATTAAAGAAATTAAATGAGCCTTAGGTTAAAAAATAGTCGTAAAAAATCCTTTCAAAATCAAATATATGTATCCATTATAAACTAACAAAAGTGCCGCTCCTCTACCGCCCCCAAAGAGTCTCTCTACCAAAGCCTGCCGTTTTAAAGATAGAACGTGCTTTTCAACGCACGTTTCCGGCCGCGGCACCAATCTTTAATCTCGCAGCCGCGCGTCCTGTCGAAGGGCGGTCCCGCGTTGCCTCCGCCCTCTTTCCCATTCGCTCTCCCGTTGCGTCGAAGCCTGGGATGTGGACACCGTGTTGCACCGCTCAGCCCAAGACAAACAGAAATGACGGGTAAACGCGAGCGTGTAAAGGCCAACACACAACTTCATTGACAGGACGTGGCCTTGATCTCCGCAAACTGTTATTCCACAGAAACCGAGGAGGCGACGTCAGGGGCGCGGTATGAACCACTCCACCAGCCCCGCCCTCCCTACAAGAATGAGCCGCTTTTCTGCAACATCTGTCATTTTCACTGGAGCTCACTTGTCTATTACTTTTTAATGCAACGCAGCGATGATATTTATAGACTTTTATGTTGCCGCACGTCACCGAAAAACAGACGGAAAGATGCGATGGGGACGATGGGAAAGTTGGACATAAAATGTGGAAAACCTCAAATCGTTTGGTCTTTTTTTACTCTCCTTATTTCTAAATGTGTTCTATCTACCTATCTATCTATCTATCTATCTATCTATCTATCTATCTATCTATCTATCTATCTATCTATCTATCTATCTATCTATCTATCTATCTATCTATCTGTCTATCTATCTATCTATCTATCTATCTATCTCTATCTATCTATCTATCTATCTATCTATCTATCTATCTATCTATCTCTATCTATCTATCTGGATATTTGTCATGGTTTATAGAGCTAAACAAGACAAAGACAGAAAGAACACAGGATGTCGAACCGTCATCTTTTGGCTCATACTGTACGTGATTCATACAGATCATGTGTGTGATTCATGCCGCTGACCTCCACCGGTCCAATGGGTCGGCAGTTGGGGGTTGGGGGTTGGGGGGTGGGGGGGGTAGTTAACGGCATCAGCATCAAAAGTGACCTGAGCGAAGTGATCACGGAGTATTATGGGAATTAAATCGCTTCCCCATCGGGAAAAGGGTTCGGGGTGTTTAACGCGAGAGTTAAACCAATATAAATACGTGTTTCCTCTCCTATCTTTGAAGTCACGGCGAAACCTTGTTAGTGATGCAACACAGTAATGAACCACCCCCCCCCCACACACACACACATACACACACATACACACACATACACTTTAAGAGCCCGCACCCCCCACCCCCCAGCTGTCTCATTACCTGGGCTTCAGGGTGAAGAGGATGTGGTCGACTTAGCCAGGATTTGCTAATGTTTTCCCCCCAACACAGCGGGCAGACTCCAGCTGTGGGAACAGATACACAAAGACGTGAACAGTGCAAGCTGTCAGGAAACACACAACGTGCATGCACACACACACACACACGCGCGCGCATGCACACACACACACGCATGCATGCACGTAAACGCACAACACAAACACACACACACACACACACACACACACACACACACACAGGCGCATGCACCTTTCCCGTGCAGCACCACCCCAGTATGGTCACTTTGAGGTCAGCCAACAGTGTGCGGGCCGACAAAGTTTCAGAGCACGAGCCTGCGCTTACCGCTCATATACCCAAATAAACTTTTTTTTTAAAAAGACGAGCGATGCAGCGATCGGGCGGCTGCGTCGTGAATTGCGTGAGAAAGTGGGCATTTCCAGCTCCGTCTCAGCGGCACGAACGGCGGGGAGAAGGGAGGACGACCCACTTAAGGGAGTTGAAGGGTTAAAAGGGGAAGAGCGAAGTAGGAGTGCGGGCGCATGACAAATGGGAGACATGGGAAGGAGGGGAGCGCGGTCTGGGAACGAGTCACAAAACAGGACACAAGATATGATGAGTGCTCGGCCTCACGGCTGCCTTTGTAGCGGGTCCAGGCTCCCGCTCCCCGTCTTATCTGGGCCGGTGAGACATTCCAGACAGATGCAACACTCTGTCTCCTCTCCGCGTCTCTGGGATGCTGCTAATGTGCCCATTATCTCGGTGATTTGGTGATAGGGCCTGTCCGGCAACACTCACGCAGGTAATTACAGAGCGTCTCGCGAGCGAAGCCCTGAATTATGCCGCTGTCGACAGCAAAAAAAAAACCACGTATATACAAATGCGAGGAATGTGGCGGAGAATTAAAGAAACCTTTCTTTTGTCATCGACCCCCGTGTACGGCGGACATCTTGAGAACGGGATTTTAAGAAGTTTTTCGGGAGCGTTGTTTATTTTACCCAAGGTATAAATTGACACTTTTAATTCAAAGACACTTTCAGTTTTTCACCATTAACTGCCATTAACTGCCTGACCGGCAATTATGAGATGCAATTTCCACCGACGCCGATGGAAGCCGCCGGAATTTTTCGGCAAAGGTCAACAATTGTTATTGCAGAACCATTCTCAAAACAGCTGCAAATGAGGGCTAAATGGGAAATATGGCCCCGGCGAAAGGTTGTGATTACGCCAGGGAGCCCATCAGTCTTTCCGAGCAGCCGAAATGTAGCCGTGGGCAGACGGACCGGCTTGACCCCGCGTTCCCCCGGGGTAATTGCCTGGGTGAGAAATGCCGGATGCGCAGTGGGAACGGGGAGAAAGAGGAAGAGAGAGAGAGAGAGAGAGAGAGAGAGAGAGAGAGAGAGACGTAGACAGAGAAAGTTTGGGCATAAACGACGTGCAAATAAGAAGGGGCAAATCAACAGGTAGACAGTTATTGATTGTAAATGGTCATTATTGACGTTAATGGAAGCAAAAGAAAAAGAGTCAAAAACAGTGAATTCATTGATGTTGAGAGAGAGAGAGAGAGAGAGACATCATCAGTCACTGACCCATTACTAATGGACCGGCTTGTTTAAAGTCTTAATACTGTAAGACTGGTGACTTCAGGTAGGGCTGATATCCCCCCTCCCCCCCGGCCATCTTTCTTCCCCGTGGTAGACCAATAAATCGGGCTTTGCACTCAGAGGTCACACAAACTGCCAGACTTTCTGGAGGGTGCTGTTTTGGTGATTCTCAACCTTTGGCACACATCAGGGACCCCCAATTTGATGTGCATCAGGCCCCATTTGATAAGATTTTATCTTTGGGACCCCGATTCTTAAAAATACTTTTTTATTGTGCGAGACAATTTGGTTATAAATTACAAACGATCCAACAGTGAAACTATGATCAAAAGAGTCAATACTGTATGTTCTCTTGCTGTGCTAACGTCTGGTAAATTAAATAATGACTGACCCTGGAACCTCATGAAGGAGCCGTGGGGGGGTCCCTGCACCCTACGTTGAAAACCACTAGTCTATTCAAATATCTATTCAGTGGTGATACATCTTATGTCAACTGGTGTATGTGTGTTGCCAATGTCTCCAATGTCTCCCCAATTAAAGAGACGCATTTCTCAAAGTTTGCGTTAACAAGTCGATAAGATCTTATTATGCCATAATAATAACAATAATATATGTGACATCAAACGCTGTGTTCGGCTCTTGCTGCTGCTCGGTGACTCAGAAAAACCACACTCTTTTTTTTGTCGCTGAAACATTTTCAGAAAATGTGAGCGACGACAGCGTCGACGCATTGCACATTTCGCCGAGGATTTAGAAGCGGCCATTGCTATCCTCTCAGTAAATAAAAAAGCAACGGGGCTTTTCAACATAAAATGGTGAACGGCAAACGGGCCGCTCACCTGCTCGTCGAGAGCAGTTAGGGCTCCGGCGTCTTGCTCACCGACACTTTGTCGCGCCCCCGGGAGGAGCCGGGGATCGAACCGGGAATCCTATGATTACCGGACGAACTAACGAGATAAAGACGGTTTCTATTGAAAACACAGCCTCCCCCCCCAAAAAAAAAGAAAAAACACAGCGCGGCTGCTCCCAGTGTAACACGTGAGAGACGGCGGAGGCACAGCTGGCTTGCCGACTTATCTCTGTAAGGAGCCATTACGCGGAGCTAAGTTATGAAAATACTTTCCACATTAGTCCATTCCCTTCCCTTCGAGCGCAAGATCCCCTGCTGGCTCTCCGGGTTAAGCGCCGAAAAGGCTGGTCGGGAAAACACCGGAGAAGGGCACCGCTCACTCTCCCTCCCCTTCATGCTTCAAATCTGTCCGGGCTTTCGTGGCTCCCGCCTTGGATAACAGATGAGAGAAACAGAGAGAGAACGGGAGGCTCTGCCGGAGACGGAACGGCGGCTGATTAATGGGACGAGCGGCGAGGGATGACAATAAAATTGGAAAACAATGCGAAATGAGGGATTCGGCGGATAAATACAGAGCGAGAGGGGAAGAAGGAAGAGCTTTATGGCTTTGGTTTTGGAGGCATTTATCGTTCAAATGGGAGAAGGGTGGTTTTTTTTGGAGGACCAAACTTGCCGCTCGACGCCGTGGACAGTCCAATAACGGGGGTTGTAGCAGGGCGCAAATGACGACGGTGGATCAGGCGGTGCCATAAACCGCGTGCCGTGCATTTGGGGAAAAAAAACACCATTATCTGGATTTGATGCGTCAAAGGAAAAGTTCTTCAAATTGTTTAAAATTCGAGCAGTGGCCATTCAAAACATGGACGAACGACGGGTTTGCGCTCACGAAAGGGTGGCGGTGAAAAAAAAAACCACCGGGGAAATACATTGTTTCTCACGGGACGACATATTCATTTACGACGTGATTCAAGCCGTGCACCTATTTGTCACCGATATTGGGGCCGCACGGCGGACCCGAGTGACTCCGTCGCGTGCCTGAAGCCTCGCCCCGCTGCCGCACAGAGCCGAGCTGAGCGCTCTATTGACGTCACACGTTGCCGCGCGTCCAAAGTGCACCAAATGTGACCGCAGAGTTCGAAGTTGGACGGGATGAACGGCCGTCGAGACAATCGAGGGGCGTGCATACAGAGATCGGACGGGCAGGGAACGGAGATTCCTTCCTTTGTCGTTGGATATTTTGCCGGTGCTGTCCTGCAGCCATGGCAGATGGGGGATGGTAGCTCAGTCAGTAGAGCTGGTGGTCTAGTGATCCAAAGGTTGCTGGTTCGATCCCAGGCTCCTCCTGCTAGCATGCTGTAGTGTCCTTGAGCAAGACACTTAACCCCTAATTGCTCCTGATGGCTGCGTCCATCGGTGTTTGAACAATTGTAAGTCGCCTTGGATAAAAGCGTCTGCTAAATGACTAAATGTAAAGATGTAGGACAGATATCACTCTGCCACCGTGGACCCATTTCCTTTACACAACACTGAGCCCGTAACACTCTACCAGCAAACATTTTGCACAACTACAATCAGCTCTCTCTCTCTCCTCGGTTTAAACCGTAGACTGTATTCAAAAAAAGAAAGATCATCTGTGCATCTGCGAGGTGGTTTCTTTAAGAGAAGGTTTTGAAGCCTCGAGTCGGGCTTTACGCTCATCGCCATCTTGGCAGGATGGAGCCAGATCTCCGACACCCCCCAAACTAAACTAGAGACCAAGGCAACCACGTCCCCAAATGTGCCCATCTTTAAGGCTTAATGTCTTCTTAATGGAACAATAATGTTCGGAACCAGATCAGGGGAAACCCAGGAGGAGAGGTGAGCCTCCATATTGAGATCCTAACGTCTTGAGAGAAGCTCCGAGAAGTTTCCCACTTTTTCCGCTGACTTACCGTCCGCACTAACCACGCACGCAGTTGGCTCCACTTCCTCCTCCTCTCAACGCGGCTACCATGTCGTTTTGCCGGGTGGAGGCGGGAAACCCAAAACACTGGGAGAGATGAGGGTCAAAGTGTTTTCCGTTGCCCGAGAGCAACAGCGTGCAGAAGAGACGACGGCGGCGGAGCCAGCTGGCGGCCGCGTCAGAGTGTCAGCTGCACCTTCTTCCTTGAGGGGCGGTTTAACAAGCTCATCACTTTTCATCCTACCGTCCACAGCTGCGTGATGCTGTTTGTCGAAGGGTTTCCTAAGTTGAACCAGTGTCGGAAGAAAAACAAGGCTCGGGCTGAAGTAACGCACCGGATGCGGCGCGGGTTGCTCGCCTCAATGGGCTACGGCCGATCCCAGTCTAGATTCCGTGAATTGAACCGTTTAGAAGCGGGTGTGTCTGCGCCGGCTTGTTTTTGCGTATTACTCGTCCGCGTATTTGTACACGTCTGGATTATGTTACGAAACTCACGAGGCATCAATTGATATTTCTATGCCTGCATCCAAAGTGGCAATTTTCTATCCATAGGTTGCTTAGCAACGCTGGCTTGCGTTGGCTCAACGCAGCATTAACATAAAGCATCTGTAATGACACTTGAAGCTTCTAATTGTTTAAAGATGCTCTCACTCATTTTTTTTTCTTCTTTTGCCATCTTCAGAGACTCAACAGCAAAGATCCTGAGTAGAAAGGAGCTTTGAGAGTTACATAATGGTTTTGCTTGAAAACTGCAAACCCATGAGGACAATAGGCCGAAGCATATGATCTTACTTTCTAATGGATCTAGTGGAGTGGTAACCGAAGACCACGCGGGACAAAATCATGAATCAAAGTTGAATCATCCAACATTTTGGAATATTAAATCATGAATTTCAGGACATCACTAGTCTAGACTATAACTATAACCGTCTGTTTACCGATCATTCTTTCTTTTCCATCCGACCCATTCGTTCGAGTTAGTTAAGTCGATATTGCCGACCGTTTTCAGTTTTTCCATATTTTCAGGTCAGAGTGGACACGTTACCTGTTTTTTTTTTGTTTTGTTTTTTATATCTCCAACAAACTTTTTTTGTGTACCAAATGTATCGATAAAATCTTTCAGAGCTCAAAAAAAAAAAAAGTTCAAGTTATAAACTGAAGACCGTACGAAGCCTGCATCGGTTTGCCGCTTGGCTAACTGCGTTGTCCCAGATATCCCCGAAATTGTGCAGGAAACAAAAAAATGTTTTAAGTTTGAGGTAATATGATGAATCACCTGCATCTGTTATCTATTTTAATTAATGCAGATGTCAGAACAATGAGGGCTCTGAAGCGTTTTTTTTTTTTCTTTTGTTTGTTTTTTTTCCGCAGTTTAGACGCAAGCATGAAACGTCACA
This sequence comes from Zeus faber, assembly GCF_960531495.2. NCBI lineage: Eukaryota > Metazoa > Chordata > Actinopteri > Zeiformes > Zeidae > Zeus > Zeus faber. The sequence goes on from NC_137208.1 coordinate 10,453,819, forward strand.
GTCACACACACACACACACACACACACACACATACACACACATACATACACACACACACACACACACACACACACACACACACACACACACACACACACACACACACACACACACACACACACACACACACACACACACACACACACGTACTTCCACATTCACCCGGTACAAACCCGAGACCTTTATCATCAATCAGCAACATCCCAGATGCAAGTGAAGCCTTTCAGGATGAAGCAGCATCCGTGTAGGCTTAACTAATTGCTTGAAAGCCGTGACATCCTCCCTCCACCTCCCCTCCCCTCGTTCTCGTCTGCACCCCACCCCCCACCCCCCCCCCAACATTTTTTTCTCTCTCTCCCTCCCTCTCTCTCTCTAGCGGTGTGCGTGGAGGTCTGGTATGGCAGGAATGCGAGCCGCCAGGACGCAGACGCAGTGCCCGACGTGGCGCCCGTGCACGGTCCCGTTTACGGTCGGTCGGCAAGCGGATTATCGGGCCTCGAGATGGAGGTGGGCAGGGGAGTCACGCACACCACACACCCACACACACATATATATATACACACGCACGGCATAAACACACACACACACACACACACATTCTTCTTTTTTCTACTCTCTCTTGATCAAACACGTAGTACATTCCCAGAAACATCTTTTTTCCATTCAACATGCACGGAAACGTGCAACATCATTAAGGGCGGGGGGACAAATTATCCTCCCAACACCAGCTTCTCCAACGCACTCGTAAAGCGCTTGACCTCGCCTTCAAAAACGACTGGTCACGGACCTCCCTCAACTCTACTTAGGGAGGAATAACACTCGGTTGATGCTTTTACCTGAAACCTTTTACCGAAACCATTTGAGCGCGGATGGCCTCATGGGGGGATTAGGCCTCTAACCTTGGCATGAGGGCCTGTGGCTGAACGGTTCCACGCAAACGGGTTATACGGGACCGCCATTCTTTCACCGACGTACAGTGTGCACATGCAAACACACGCACACGTACCCGCACACACGCAGACGCGCAAATCCAATGATGGATGGATGGACGTAGACGATGTGAATGTGCCGGCAAAAGCAAAGCTCTTCAGCCAGTCAGATGACTCGGGATGATAAATATCTCCCAGTCAGTCAGTCAGTCAGTCAGTCAGTCAGCTGGCTCACAATCAAACCTCGGCCGCCTGATCCTACAGACGTGGAGCAACTGGGGCGTCCAGAGGATCAACAGATATAGTTCAAAGTTCACGGGCCTCTGTGCCCGCTTTAGAGAATATGAGACGGACGCAGCCGGAGGTTGCGTCAGCTGCGTTGGCAGCACAAGATCCAAGCGAATCGTTTTCTGGTCCAGAATCAAACTGAAAGGGGGGCTGTCATAGACCCTCAGAGTCGAGTCGGATTTACAGTACATTCAAGACCTTTGAGTGATCCCTTGCGTTCCGAAGGACTCCCTGGGAATGAGTCGAAAGCCGCAGCTTTTACTAGAACATACCGCGTGTGAACGTCTTGATGGCTGTCAAAACAGTGGCCGCTTGGGGGGGGGGCTTTAGGGGCTTTTGCACCATAGGATCACGTTCAGGAACTGTAGGTACATAGGCCCCTTGGTTGGGGAGGTGCTACTTCTCTTCTCCTAAGGTTCTCCTGTCAGAAGGTTCCGGGCCTAAATGGTTCCCGCTTTAGATCCTTTGCCTTGTTGAGTGGCTTTTAACACTTCTGTGGCCCAGTACTACTACTAATTCTACCATGGTCACTACGTTTACTGTTACTATCACTAATATAACCACTACTTCTACCACTACAACTACTGCTTCCGCTACATTTCCAATTAATGCTCCCTGTACTCAGCTCGTTCAGGACTCTGAAGGTTATAACCTATGCAGCCTGAAAAGCAATAGAAAATGCTGTGGAACTGATCCAGTCATTTATGTGTGTTGACCTTGGATTCTCGTCGAGTGGAAATGTCACGAGGCTTATTTTGGAGAGCAGCCCCGATCTGATGAGGTGTATACGGCCGTAATGCATTAAGTAAATGTGATTTCAAGAACCACTTTAATGATATGGGTGGAGACGGTTGCCTTAAATGAACTCAGGCAGTAGCAGAGACTTGTATGGGGTGTAAGGGGTAAAAGGAAAGAGAATGAGAGGGGAGGTGGAGCTATGAGAAAGATAGATAGATAGATAGACAGGCAGACAGACAGACAGACAGGCAGACAGACAGATAAATAGATAGATAGACAGATAGACAGATAGATAGGTAGATAGATAGATAGATAGATAGATAGATAGATAGATAGATAGATAGATAGATAGATAGATAGATAGATAGATAGATAGATAGATAGATAGATAGATAGATAGAAAGATAGATAGATAGATAGATAGATAGATAGATAGATAGATAGATAGGTAGATAGATAGATAGTGTGGCAGTTCTGCCTGCCCGCACCATCCGAGTGGATTTTTCAGGTCCCTCGAACACAGAGAGACAGGCAGAGACATTGCAAACACACCAGTTTATTGTGTGATTGGGCAAGATGTAACAAGGCGAGAGCAGGCGGACGTGTCATGACAGAGGCTCTCAGTGTGTGTGTGTGGGGGGGGTGGGCGATTTACCTGTTGCTCGTTGATTGCTCTGACGGGCAACAGGCGTTCAGCCACCGACCTTTCTTTCTTTTCTCCATTTCTCAGATTCGGCTCCTGTGAGTGTGTTGGTGAAGTTTATCGAACCTTGGACTACACCGATGACAAGCTATGCCAGCTGCAGGCGACACCGGCTAAGGACTAGCAGCTAGGTGTCTACAAGCTACAAACAAACCGACACACTGCATGCTGCTAAGACACAGCGGTGAGTATGGACTCGTGCTCCTCGTGCACCCTGCTCCTTGAGAGGTTGTCCCTGCTAGAGGGACGCGTCCGTTAGTTAGAGCACAGTTATTTGATCACTTTAGATATGACGGGCAGCCCAGATAGCATGGGTCGTAGCCAGCCCGCTAGCCTGGCTAGTATTAGTCCTAAGTGACCAGCCAGCCTGTTGAGGTTTATAACAGACTTGCCCCTTTACCTAGTCCTACATCAGCTAGTCCTCCTGTGTACTGCACCTTAGTCATAGGTGACTCCATCACCCGCCACGTCAGGCTTAGAAGGCCAGCCACAGTAGTGTGTTTACCTCGGACCAGAGAACCCAACATTGAAACTAATCTTAGAGTGCTGGTAAGCAACAGGAACAACCACAAGAAACAGGCACACCAGGCTGACACCAGCTATTCTAGTATAGTTATTCATGTCAGCACTAATGTTGATGACTATTGACCTTGTACTAAGCCGGGGCATTAATACCTCTAACGTAGTGGTTCCCCCCTATACCTCTGTCATGTCTGACCACTATTTCATAAAATTTGAAATCTTAACTCACTGCCACCGTTCTGAGTACGACCAGAACTATAGCAGCCGCAACATTAGTACCAAAAGTAATTACTGTGCTTTTTGACCAGTTACCTACAGCTGTTGCGTCCTTTCCCAGGGCCCATTGATAACCTCACAAATGAATTTAATGCATCCCTCGGTAATGCTTTAGATACAGTGGCACCAATGAGAATAAAATCAACTGTGAAGAAACCAACACCTTGGTTTACAGATGAGACCACTGAGAGCACTGAAGAAATACTGTGGTAAACTTGAGCGTAAACTAAGCTGGAAGTGTTCCGTCAGACATGGGGGCGATAGTTTGCTGAACTACAAATGCTCTCTCTTGTTAGCCAAAAACAAAGTATTTCTCCAGATTAATTTGTCTTCATAAAAATAATCCTAAAACTCTATTTGATGCTGTAGCAATGCGAACCCAACAACAGCCTATTCTTAACAGCTCCCCCTTCACAGCTAATGACTGCATGAGATTCTTTACTCAGAAAATAGACCTTATTAGAGAAGAGATTAGAGGCATGCGGCCTCAACCCCAATTGAATTCTTCCGAAAGTGAGACTGGAACAGGGACTAGGGCAGATGGTATAGATAACCTCTCACACCTTGATGCAGTATCTCTTGAAACTCGAATCACAGTTGGTAATTGCAGCAAAACCGACAACTTGCTTTCCAGACCCACTCCCTGAAAAACTGGTTAAAGAGCTGTTTAGGACCCTCTTTTCTTAACATTATTAACTCTGTCCTCTGGCACTTTTATTAGCAATCGACACTGACACCTACTCAGTAGTGCTATTACTCGACAGTGCTGCTTTTGATACTGTTGACCATAACATATTGCTAGATCGCCTTGACACGTCTATTGGCATTAGAGGTTCGGCCCTTTCCTGGTTTAGATCTTATCTTTCAGAGAGGACACACCGTGAAATTCATGGCAATGTGTGCTCTGAGTATTGTTGTGTTTCTTGTGAGGTCCCGCAAGGATCAGTACTCGGTCCTGTTACTGTTACTGTTTAGCATCTATATGTTGGAGCATCAATATGATATCTCTTGGAGATATCATACGCAAATATGGAATTAGCTTCCATTGCTATGCTGATGACTAATCCGCACAATTGTCAGAACCTAGAGGCATGTCTGGCTTAAATGAAACAGTGGATGTCTTTTCTTGGATGTTGTTGCTTCTCAACTCTGAGAAAACTGAGATGCTGGTTACTGGTCCTGCTAGGCACAGGCACCTGTTTAGGGATACCACTCTGAACTAGGATAGCTGTACCATGACCCAAAGTAGCTCAGCAAAAACATTTGGAGATATGTTTGATCCCACTCTCTCCTTTCAACTGCATATTAAGCCAACACATTATTACCAGAACTGCATTCTTTCATCTTCGCAATATTGCTAAGATAAGGCCCATTCTATCCATGAGTGATCCATAGACCATAGTCCATGCATTTGTAACATCCCGCCTAGATTACTATAATGTGTTTCTCTCTGGCCTTCCCATGTCTAGTATTAAAAGTCTTTGTTTCGTACAAAACGCTGAAGCTAGAATCTTGACCAGGACTAGAAAGTTTGATCATATGAATACGATATTGGCTACCTTGTACTGGCTCCCGGTTTACCTCAGATGTGACTTTAAGGTTTTGCTATTTGCCTATAAAATAATACACAGCAATCACCTTATTATCTCGGACTTAGTAGTACCATATGTACCATCTCGAGCCTTACGCTCTCAACATGCTGGTCTTTTAGCGATTCCGAGAGTTTAAAAGTCTGCAGACTCCAGAGCATTCTCACTCGGGGTTGGTGAAGTAAAGAAGACGTCCAAAAACAGACGAAAAAAACAAAAACAAAACCAGAACCAAAAGGCAAAACAAAAGGAAAAGTGAAAAAGATGCGATTAAAAAAACAAACAGTGAACCTTGCAGTACACGGTGTCTAATAATTGCAGGAATGTCTTGAGCTCAAATGACAAACTGGGATGGAAGCCACACTTTGGCATTTAGACGGATCCCTGAGAATGTTTTATCCATTCAGCGCAGGTTTTATGAGTCTGCTTAAGGTTAGGGTACTTACTGTACTGTGGCCCTTTTCTACATGGATGGAAAAGGACCTGATGCTTTTCACATCGGATGTTTTAAAGCGAGGAACATCACTCTTTCTGGCGAGTCTGTCGTGTTATATGTGGGTCTAACCGGAAGATTGCAATTTTACTCTAAAAAAAGACAGCGCACATCGTTTCTCCACAGGCACACAGTAACGCTGCGGAGCCAGCAAAAAATCACTCCACTGCCAAAAAAAAAAAAGCACTGTTCATGTATGAGAGTGTGTGGTGTTTATACCTGTGTGATTAAACTATATTATGTTAGATTATTATATATACAATAGATTATAAAGTTAAAGTATATGTATATGCTTGAATTGTATATACTTATGAACACATATACTTGATATACGGTTGATTTATGAGCAAAAAAGAAAACATTTTACTTCAGAGGAGTTGAGAATGGAGGCCTGCATTTTAACACAATGAACAGCAACAGAGATAATATCAGTCATTTATCATAACAGTGTTCTGTTGCTAGGGGGTTGTTATATTTGCGATGGAAATAATACTCAATGTCTCAGTTCGTGGTGGATTTACGACCACCGACAGCAATATTTTTTCGGCTGTAGCGTCCAGATACGAGGGGGAGGTTTCATGTACACGCACGCCGACACAGACACACACACACATGCACGCACGCACGCACGCACGCACACATTTGCACACAGCCACTTTTCAGAGACCCATTAAGATCTTCAATGGGAGGAAACATTGAAGGACTCGTCACAAGGAAGCGAAGGAGGAAAATGAGGAAACGAAGGGGATAGGGAGGAGAGGCAATGAGAGAGAAGAGAGTTCATGGGGGCGTGGAGTGTGGAAAGGGAAGTTTTTGGGGGGCGGAGCAGTGGGTGGATGAGGGCGTGAGCGCAGTCTGGAGATGGCCTCGGGCGTACCTCAGACATCCATCACGGGAGCGGCAGCAGCAGCAGCAGCAGCAGCAGCAGCACATGAGTTACGGCGTCTCCAAAACGATCTTACCCCTCGCAGTCGCCCCAAGGTAAAAACCCCTGACAGGCAGACAAGCAAACCCATTCTGTGAGGTTTTTGGGGGGTTTTTTTGCGGCAAATGGGGATAGACAGGCACGCAGGCAGGCAGCAAGACAGAATCAGACGAGTAAGTCAAACAAATCCGCTGGGGCTTTAACAACTCCGCTGACAGGCAGACTGATAAAGAGGGGGGACAGACAGATGGATAAGGGCACGCAGAATAATAAATAAAGTGATAAAAATCACTGTGTAAACTTTGGCAATAATTACACTCTTAAAAATAATTAATTCGGGACATGCTTCCCCATATTTTCACCCCAGTGATCACTACTTTTTGTCAACGATTGAAAATGCTAAATTGCGAGTTTATACCATTGTACATTTCCAGTTAAAGCTACAGAAAGGTAGGCCGCTAAAGTCCTTTGTTCATGAAATGATAAGGCCCAGATCCTTAATTTGAGAACCATTGGAGCTGCAGTTCTCCAGTGTCTGCACTGAAATTATGCAAAAGACAACATGCACTAGAAGCTGTGCATGTTGCCACTCTTACTGAGGCTTCAATCCGTGTTTTGCAGACATTATGTTACATACATACACAGTACGCACTGAATGTGCTAATACAGGCTGCAGAGCAAAAATGCATTTGTGGTCGATCAAGGACAAGACATGAGCAATCACTATACACCAATATAACCGCCATCAAGTTGAGAAAGATGCAGTAAACAGAGGCAATAGAATGGGCAAAGAAGGGAAAAATGTAGGAAAAAAGGTTTCGGTGAGGGGGAGAAAAGTGGGGAAAGAAAAAAAAAAAAAAAAGGCGAAAAACGTACTAATTTGAAACATCACCATGCTGAACAGCAGACATCTTATCAATCACTCTGCATCTGCATCTGAGCTCATCTGTGTCTGTGTGTGCCTGTGTGTTTGTCTCCATATGTTGTGACTGTGTGTGTGTGTGTGTGTGTGTGTGTGTGTGTGTGTGTGTGTGTGTGTGTGTGTGTGTGTGTGTGTGTGTGTGTGTGTGTGTGTGTGTGTGTGTGTGTGTGTGTGTGTGTGTGTGTGTGTTATGATCTGACGTGCCAGGAGATGTTTGTCTTAAGTCGCAAAGAAATGCTAACAAAAGCTGTAGCCCGGACCGAGTGCAGTATACACAAAGACAGAAGCACAAGATGAACACACGCACACACACACCCACACACACACACACACACACACAGAAATACACTGTGTTCACACTAGCTGAGGTTGCTCTCCATAGCTCTGCAAATCTGATAGAGATCTGGTAGATTTAGGCCACTTAGCCTTGGCAGCTGAACAGACAAACAGTGATTGCAATGTTGCGTGCATGTGTGTGTATGTGTTTGTACGTGTGCGTGCGTGTGTGTGTGTGTGTGTGTGTGTGTCATTTCTTGCTGAAGACCCTCTTCAGAACAGGAAGAACTAATTCAAGGGGGGGGGGGGGGGGAAATCACAGCTGGAACCATGCAAGAAGCGAAGGACAAGTCTCTTTTTTTTTTTTTTTTTTTTCCACCGTGGGACAACAGCTCTCTCTTTTATGAATTCCCCTCTGAGCAGGTCGGTGCCGTTGCTGGAAGTTACTTTTTGTCGCGCACACTCTGCAAAAAATACAGATGTGTTAACAACGGTTTTGTTAACACATCTGCATGTCAAATGAGGTCACACATGTTGCACATGCATGCTGCGTGAGATTCTGTACATAATCAGTGTAGATGGATTCAAGATTCAAGAGGTAGCTGTAATACATCGCTGTTAACAGTTATCTATACTGATTAAAGAGTGTATCATTTTTTGTTCCCATGTCCCCAATACAAGTGTTCAAAATACCCCAGCTTTTAAGACCAATACATTTCCGGACGGCCCGTATTGCGCTGACCTTTTGTTTTTGAGTTATGGATATTGGACATATTATGGAGTGGATGGTGTGTTGAATATGCAGGAAAAGTTGGGACGTTCAGTGAGTTGCATAGAGTTGGATCTCATCCTGAACCTCGCAAACACAATTTCCATAATAAGTTATGTTAATATGTAGATAAACCCTTTTGAGGCCTCCAGTGCTTGTGGAAATGGCTTAAAGGCAATGTTCCAGAATGTCATTATCAAAGCAAAGGCAAAGACATTTTGTTCTTTACCTATTATGTGCCGGCTCCCCGCCAGTCATCACACACGCACGCATGCACGCACACCATTTGGTAAAACCAGAGAGAACAGGCGAGGCATTAATGCCAAAAGCCCGTCACCAGGGCGGATTTCATAATTCCAACAGAAACAAACACACAAGCAAACCTTTTCGCCTTTTCGGTCTCTGGAAACAGGTTTAATGCCCGAGCAGTTTGGATGTCATGGATCAGACAGAGCATGCACCTCTGGATCCCTTAGATCACTCGATCAGGTTATCATTCCCCAGAATAAGGGACACCACTCGGACTAAAGGAAGGAAAACGTACAAACCCCAATTCCAATGAAGTTGGGGGACTGTGTCAAATGCAAATAAAAACAGAATACAATGATTTGCAAATCCTTTTCAACCTTTATTCAATTGAATACGCTACAAAGAAACCATATTTAATGTTCAAACTGATAAACTTCACTCAATTTGAATTTGATGCCTGCAACACGTTCCAAAAAAGCTGGGACAGGGGCATGTTTACCACCGTGTTACATCACCTTTCCTTTTAACAACACTCAATAACCCTTTGGGAACTGAGGAAACTAATTGCTGAAGCTTCGTAGGTGGAATTCTTTCCCATTCTTGCTTGATTTACGACTTCAGTTGCTCAACGGTCCGGGGTCTCCGTTGTCGTATTTTGCGCTTCATAATGCGCCACACATTTTCAATGGGAGGCAGGTCTGGACTGCAGGCAGGCCAGTCCAGTACCCACACTCTTTTACTACAAAGCGTGGCTGTTGCACCACATGCAGAATGTGGCTTGGCATTGTCTTGCTGAAATAAGCAGTGACGTCCCTGAAAAAGATGTTGCTTGGATGGCAGCATATGCTGCTCCAAAACCTGCATGTACCTTTCAGCATTAATGCTGCCTTCACAGATGTGCAAGTCACCCACGCCATGGGCACTAACACACCCCCATACCATCACAGATGCTGGCTTTTGAACGTTGCGCTGATAACAATCTGGACGGTCCTTTTTCCTCTTCGGCCCGGAGGACACCACGTCCACGATTTCCAAAAACAATTTGGGAATGTGGACTCGTCAGACCACAGCACACTTTTCCACTTTGCGTCGGCCCATCTCAGATGAGCCCGGGCCCAGAGAAGCCGGCGGCGTTTCTGGGTGTTGTTGACTTTCGTTTTGCATGGTAGAGTTTTAACTTGCACTTGTAGATGTAGCGACGAACTGTGTTCACTGACAACGGTTTTCTGAAGTGCCCCTGAGCCCACAAGGTAATGTCCTTTACAGAACGATGTCGGTTTTTTTAATGCAGTGCCGCCCGAGGGATCGAAGCTCCGGGCATTCAATGTTGGTTTTGGGCCTTGCCGCTTACGTGCAGAGATCTCTCCAGATTCACTGAATCTTTTGATGATATTATGGACTGTAGATGATGAAATCCCTAAATTCCTTGCAATTGTACGTTGAGAGACGTTGTTCTTAAACCGTTGGACTATTTGCTCATGCGTTGGTTCACGAAGTGGTGAACCTCGCCCCATCCTCGCTTGCGAACAACTGAGCCGTTCAGGTTGGCTCCTTTTATACCCAGTCATGACACTCACCTGTTTCCAATTAACCTGTTCACCTGTGGATGTTCCAAATAGGTGTTTTTTGAGCATTCCTCGACTTTCCCAGCCTTTTGTTGCCCCTGTCACAGCTTTTTTGGAACGTGTTGCAGGCATCAAATTCAAAATGAGTGAATATTTCGGATAAAGTTGATCAGTTTGAACATTAAATATCTTTCCTTTGTAGCGTATTCAATTGAATATATATTGAAAAGGATTTGCAAATCATTGTATTCTGCTTTTATTTACGTTTTACTCAACGTCCCAACTTCATTGGAATTGGGGTTTGTGCATGCAGTTTGAAGTGGTCAGCTGCAATAGTTTGTAAATGGGAGACGGACAGTGTTTAATGTATTAGTCAAACGGCTATTTACTTAGTCCAACCTGGCTCAAATCTCAGCCCCCCTTTTTTTTATGCTTTCTCGAAGATGATGGATGACTCTGCTTGGAGTGCAATTCTTGATTCAATCATCCAAAGACATGTTAAGTTGAGAGCCGAGCACCCAGGATGTAATGAGAGGAACAACATCTGTGGCCGCGCTTTCGGCTCTCAGAGATGGAGAGGAAGTGTGGGGGGGGGCTGGTTGGGGGGGGGGTGAGGTCACCTGTTAGATTGATGAGGTAGTTTTTAATCAGACCAGAAAGCTCCCCCTCTGGAGCATCAGCTGCACTTACATCCAGTGTGTGGGTTTGTGTGTGTGTATGTGTGTGTGTGTGTGTATATGTGTGTGTGTGTGTGTGTGTGTGTGTGTGTGTGTGTGTGTGTGTGTGTGTGTGTGTGTGTGTGTATGCATGAAGACCTTGGAAGCAGGTGGTTTATGCCTTCGTGTTTACGTGCACGTGCTGCTTGTGTGTGTCCGTGTGAACCGCAGAAATCCCGATGAGGATGTAAATCGGGGAATTTTCCAGAGCAGGAACATTTCATTAGTTCCCGGCACCTCAGGAATTTCGGCCTCTTTTGATAAGAGGAACTGAGGGCGGGACACGTTGATCCGCTGCGGGAGCGCCACCGGCCACGTCGGCCGCGTCGGGCCGTGCGGGGGGAGCCGCGCGGCAGTTCTCTATCTCTGCGCAAGAGGTCTGTTTTAGTTTGGACTGCGTGCCGATAAAACCACACTGAAATGTTTTTGGAAAGAGTGCGATCACTTGAAATGTGTTTCATATGAGCCCAGAGACCTGGAGCTGCTCATTGATCAAGATTGTAATGGGGAGAAGTAATGCAAGACGGTACAAACGTCCCACTGACCAATTTCTACAAGTGCAGTTGTCGCTCACATTTCAATTATACTAAAAGTTATTTATTGCAGGCCGCTATAAAAACATTTTTTTAATACCTTTTAACTGGACAACTGTTTAACTTAGTACATGCAGAGATCACAGGACATATTGTGAGACAATGTCATTTGTATACCAGTAATAAGCAGAAATCACAAACATTGTTCAACCGTTTTCACACAATAATTCATAAAAAGCATTGGCGGTATTTCAGGCATAAAGCTTGTGATCAAACAGCGTGTTAAAAAATATATAAATGTTTTTAATACTCCTCCTCTCTCTCTGCGACAACATTGACTCGTCTGGGATGCCTAACCACATGGCGGGTGGAGCCGGTGTAAAGGCCGCGCCAACGCGCCTGGTGTGGTTCGGGCGTCAGTTGGGAGATTGGCTCCACTTGGATTGTTCCCGCGGTTTCTTCGCACGCGGAACTAACGCTTAAAAGCCCGCCGAACACTCGCATGTTTCGCACCTCCTCCTCATTTGCATAATCTCCAATTTCTACTTTCCACGCTGCAAAGCGGGATCGCTGTCGTTTAGGAACGACACCGTTGAGTCATCAGAAATAAATCTCCTTTTGGATTAACTCAAATCACCTGAAGATGATTAACTCCACCAGCTCGACATCTCAGGCTAATTAGACGGCGAAACAATTTTCTCCCTCAGCATTTTTCGCCCCCTCCGACCACGCCTCGCCAGCTTCCGCGCGAAGGGCGTCGTCCCCTCCGAAGACGGCGGCGGCGGCTTAATGTGTTCGGCGGGGGGAAGTCGACCGCTGGGAACCGGGGCATCGTCTCCTTCCCTTCCGCCCGTAACAAAGTCAAGCACCTGTCAAAGAGGAATGGAATACGATTACGGCGCCTTCCATCACGGCCCTGCCGCGCCGCAGCGATCCACCTTAAGAGTACAGCTGGTTAGTATAATGAGCTGTAATTTGTTTAGTGTGGTCCTTATCTTATCTGACTCATTCCATCTGAAGGACAGCTTGTCTGAACGCCCGCCGGCTTAATGGTACCAATGTGGAAGAGCTTTGCTCTTTTTGATGACGGTGTTATCCGCATTGTTTTCTGTTATTACCCGGAAACGACCTGAACGAGATGGGGAAATGTGCACAGAGCCGGGGTTGTTCACCGGTTCGAGCAATTAATTGCATGCAGGAGCCCGGGGCGTGGGTTTGACGGTTTATCCACACAACTTAATACACACAACTCACGTCCTCCAGTAAAACAGCGGTGCACTTCCAAACACAATGTCTGAGCCTCTTCCAGAAGGGGCTCCCGCCCCAATCTCTGAAATTGCAGCCACATGTCCAAAGGGACCCTCGGTTCAAGCACACACCTTGACTAAAAAGATTCCGAAACATTTAAGAGCTTGAGTGTTCAAAGGGTCAGCGCCGGTCTGGAAAACACAAAGTAAGAAATGTGTTTGCATACCACTTTGTGTGTATTTTCCATGTGTGTACACATGCGCATATGTGTCCATGGGTGTGTGTGTGTGTGTGTGCATGCATGTGCTTGGCGTGCACACGCGTGTGAGTGTGTGTGTGTGTGTGTGGTGAGTGTGCGTGTGAGCCCCCCTGTAGTCTCCTAAAGCCCGAAGAAGATTGATTGCCTTCCAGGGATAATCTGTCCCAGACACTTTGAAGCATTTTTCCCCCAAACTCTCTCCGACCACCTCTCCCCCATCAGCTGTGTCCCTCCCCTCACCACCAACCCCACCCCCCGCCACCACCACCACCTCATGCTCCTCTCCTCTTTGTCTCCCCCCTCTTAAATCCTTCCCCCTTCCACTCCTCATCCTCTCCACCCCGTGTCCCCCTCCCTCACCCATCTGTCCCGCCTCCCCGTCTGCAGACGGAGACCCCAGAAGATCCCCCCCGCCTCCATGCGGCCCCTGACCCTTGCGCTGGCTCGTCTTCCGCCGTGTCTATCTCTCTATCCATCTCTCAATTTGTCCAGCCCCCCCCCCCTTCCTCTCCTTCCTCTCCTCCCGGTCTAACCCCCAAATTCAAATATCTCCCCCTCTTCCGCACGGCCTCGTCGTCTCGTTTCTGCATTATCCATCGCTCCCTCCTTCATTTTTTTTCAGAGCCACATAAATGCAAACACACCATTCCCTGACACCTATCTCGGCGCGCATGTGGGCCACGCCTGGCAGGCAGCAGCAGGCTCGTTAGTTCGGATCTCTCTCTCTCTCTCTCTCTCTCTCTCTCTCTTGGTCTGTCTCTCACTCACACACACACACACACACACACACACACACACACACACACACACACACACACACACACACACACACACACACACACACACACACACACACACACACACACACACACACACACACACACACAACCGTAGACGCGCTTCCAGAGAATCTGAGGTAGGGAAGTTGTTCTGGTGAGATCCTGCTGAAAGCGGGAGCTCTTAAAGCATTAAATCTTATCTTTGTCACAAATGAGATTTATGGGGAGAGGTCTGACATGTGGAAAGGTACAGTATGACCTGCTCCCTCCCTCTCTTTCTCTCCCCCTCTCTCACTCCCTCGAAAAAAACCTCAAAAAACCCCAAACACCCCACACGTCCACGCCGAATGTTTTTTATCGCTCTCCGCGTCCTCCTTTCTGTTGCACCAACTCAACACAACCCGCCCTCCAGAGATGCGTTGGCCATGTAGTGTCCAAAAAAAAAAAAAAAACAAGAAACGGTCTCCATCTGGCTTTCAGATACAAAATGTACATAACATCTGACAGAGCGAGAGGCTCCTCTTCTTTACCGTTCCTCTCTTTGTCCGCCGCCCTGGAAAATAAAGAAAGAAAGAAAGAAAGAAAGAAAGAAAGAAGAAAGAAAGGGAAGAGAGTGCATATGAACTAAGGCAGAGGGGATGGAAGGTGCTGCTCCAGGGGCTTTTTTCACTGGAAGTCCAAAAAGAAAAGGTGAAAGCCTGTCACGGGCGAAGTTGTTTCGTCATTCTATTTTCCACCGTTTTAAAATGGTTTTCATTAAAGGTGAAAGTGTTCTGGTCATAATCAGATACTTAAAGACATAAAAACTCTCTCTCTCTCTCTCTCTCTCTCTCTCTCTCTCTCTCTCTCTCTCTCTCTCTCTCTCTCTCTCTCTCTCTCTCTCTCTCTCTCTCTCTCTCTCTCTCTCTCTCTCTCTCTCTCTCTCGCTCGCACGCACGCACGCACGCACGCACGCACGCACGCACGCACGCACGCACGCACGCACGCACGCACGCACGCACGCACGCACGCACGCACGCACGCACGCACACACACACACACACACACACACACACACACTCTTCCAGTAGAAAAGTTTCCTCTCTTAAGATCTATAGAGCAACACACTTGCACGATACCCAGAAAATGCAAACCAGCCAAACAAGTTCCAAAAACAGTCACAATGGGGCCGTGAATCACTCCGGCGAAGACCCGGAGCCTTGATTGATGGCATGGCCGGGGCCCCAATACTTACAGCATGCCCAATTATGAAAATGACGCCGCGCTTCCCTTGAACTCCCCCTGAACCCACCCGGAGCATTCAAATGATGCCCCCGTGTTTGGGTTTGACCCTCAGCAAGGAAATAACTTCCCTGGTTATCCTTGGCAAATTGCGGGGTATTAGCATATCTAGCCGCCGGTGCACATGGCTCTCCCCGGCTCGGGGTGCAGGGAGGGAGAAAACACACTGTTGCCATTAGCGTGTGACTCTCCCCTTAACAAATTACTGATCTGTTGTGACACGCTCTTCCTCTCCCCGGTGGATCTGTGACAGCGCTGATCTCCATATAGCCTTGTTGTTTTCCCAGAGAGAGAGAGAGAGAGAGAGAGAGCTGCTTTCATGGAAATTTGAGCGCAAAGCACTGTACATTTTAGGGCTAATTACGCCCACGCTGGGGGTCCAGGTATTGAGTTCACGGGGGGTTGAGGTCCGCGAGCAGGCTCAAGTTGATACACAGATTAGTTGCTCCATTTTGATAATGCATGTTGAAATAAAATGAATATATTATAGCTTTCAAATAGGCACCATCGCGAGGTGAACTGCATGATCTGCATCCAGCCTATTTGTGTGGAAGGCTGGAGGAAAGTTCCTCTGTAAATTAATGCTCCATGGATGAAACAGCGGATTCCCTGTTTGTTATGATTAGGATTATTATTATTATTATAGTTCATTCAGCCATTTTCGGTAAAATTATGAATGCTCTAATTTTTATCAAACTATTTGACGCCGTAAGGTTAAGCGGTTTACTCAATTTTTTGAATTCACGACTTGGACATTATGTGTCCTGTACGAAACATTCACCTTTTGACTTTGCAACCGCGGAAAATGAAATGCAATACATATGATTATTATTTATAGAGGCATAAATGTGAGTTGTCACATTGGGATTTGGCTTCTAACTGCTCACTGTTCAGCCGCCCCGAGCCCCGCCCACCAGGTGTGCAGTGCGAGCCGCATGGAATGTGTGCACTGTTAAGGTTGTTCCAAAGTGATGAATCAATCATAAAATAGGGGGACAGCTGCTCCTACATAATGATTGAAAGCCAAATATTAAAAAGATATGGACCAACCCCGCATGAGATTAGATAGACATTCAAGGTCATTAAGGTCAGTTGACAAAAGGTTATAGGCCTACTTTTATAGATTGTTTTCAAACATATAGTATATGTATTAACAAATTGCATTGTCAAATACAAGAGAGAGTGTGTGTGTGTGTGTGTGTGTGTGTGTGTGTGTGTGTGTGTGTGTGTGTGTATGTATATATATATATATATATATATATATATTTATATATTTTTATTTTTTTATTTTTTTTAATACAAAGAATTTTTAATTAATTGTTTTTTGATTTTCTTTTCCTACATAAAGACACTAAAATAAGCTTGTAATAATCTATACGAACATGTGAGTCATCAATGACCTCCTAATAAGTGTTTTACTAACAGGTAATGCAGGCATCCAGTGGTGAGAGACGGGACCAGGTGAGAAGTTGATGGATCTTTTGCGTTGGCGTGAAGCGTTTAGTCTGAAGCAGACAGCTCCAGAGGATTTGTCGTGAGACGTCAGTAGCAGGATCTCATGATAAATCTGTCTTGGTCTTTGTCCAAAAAGCTTTCCGTTGTATGCACTGTAAAAAAAACAAAAAAAAAACAACACAACAATCCTAATCTTTAAGCTTATACCCATTACGTAATTCCATATTTCTGAAATCCTAACCTCAGCCGAGTTTGATTATCACATATTGATCAATTTACATGAAGTGATTATCCCATTTCTCAAGTTGACATTATTAAATTTCAAGTTAAACTCGTAATCATTCGTAGCAGCTTCGCATGTCATTCAAAATAACGTCTTTTTTTTTTATTTACATAAAAAAATGGGTTAAAAGTTTTTTCTTTGTTTTTTTTGTTTTTTTGTTTTTTATGAGACTGAATGTAAAATGTCTGCAGTGAAATCAATGTTGTAAGCCCCTGAACACATTACATGGGCCAACACGTTACAGGGCTCGGCAGTGAAATCTCCTATTACTCAACAATAACATCCATTAGTGACGATGAAGCTGATTTATTTATTGTTTGTGTTGGCCGGCGCTGCCGTTCACACAGCCAAGAGTGAGAGGGAAGAAGAAGAAGAAGAAGAAGAAGAAAGAAAAAAAGAACGAATAAAGGTGAATTATAAGTCAGAAGCATTAAAGCACTATCACATGCTAATTTAGACACATTTTGCTAAATCCTGCCATGGAGTTCAGTGTGGGACATTGTTCGGGTTCTTTCAGGGGAGATTTAGTTCAGCCTGAAGGCGATGGCGTGTGACACTAATACCTCCAGCCACCCAGACCACCACCCTGCAAAAAAAGCTCAAACCGAACAAGTGAACTGATATTCCGTCTTTAAATCTTTGGGGTTTTTTTTCCCTTCAATTAACTGTTCTACTTAATATCTTGCCGATTTAGTCATCATTAGAACGGTTTCAACCGGTCTTCACTTACAAAGTGGGGAAAAATTGAAAACGTCACATTTGCGCTTTTCAAGCGGGTCCTTTTTAACAGTTGGGCTGCTCTCCCTTATTATTATTATTTTTTTGGGCGGAAATCCGCAGACGACCTCCACCCGGCGCCACACGGACGGCGTCCAGCGTCCAGCGTCCGTGCTTGGCCTTCAAAGAAGGAGGAGAAGAACAGATGATTTTCCGGCAAACATCGACTTTTGGGAAAAGTCGAGTGGAGCGTAGACAAGTTAAAGTCAGCGACGGCGGATTATAATACCTTAACCACAGTCTTTTTTTCCCTAATTTTTTTATTTATTTATTTTTTTTACATACTGTACCTGGCGGCTCTCATCGGGCTGACGTGACAACTCCTGATGAAGGATGTACGGAACATGCTGAAAGTAATTCCGTTCCCTATAGTACTTTCTATACAAGCCCAAGATGCCTCCAGTGTGTACGGCTCCTTCGACCACAACTAAGGACGTGAGGCTATTATCGTCCCATTAGACTGCCAGCTTACCAAGGGACCATCACCCCAGACCTCAGTCAGAGAGAACCTCACAGGCCCGTAGACGTTGTTGAGGTTGGAGTTTAGCCGGGGGAAATACATCGAGCTCATATGGGTGATAAGTTCCTTGTTATTATTATTATTATTATTATTATTATTATTATTATAATATACATTTTTTTTCCCCTCTAAAGTTGGTATTTGGCTGCTGGGGTGAATTTGATGTAATTGAAACAACAAGGATACCGTCCCCTGAGTCAGCAACGTACAGTATCAGTAACATACAGCAAAAACCAGTTCACTGACAATGATCCCAACAAAGGCCAATGCCTCGGAGCGGTCCGACGAGAAAAACCGCTCGGCTATCCTTTTCCTCGGATTTGCTGATTGTTGCAGAGACATGTGTCCTCAATCAACACTGAGCTCCGAGGGGATGCTGTTTGCATACGGGCATGGATTCAATTGTGCTTTTCGGGCCCATGATGTAATTGCGCGGGCATCGCCACGGCGAAGAAAAAAACCTCAAGCCAGAAACAATAAACCTCACAAACACATGTTTGTTTACTCGCCCGCCAGGGCTAAACATGTGGAAGCGGTGCTGTAAACCGGCGAGAAAAAAAAGGGGGGAGGTGCGGCGGGGGCCCCCCCGACGCATGTGGGATCCGGATCACTTTCAGATTCGGGATAAGTCGCTATTTCGGTCTTTTTCACCCGCGGAAAAGATAACAGGCTGAGGACGCACGCTCACGGACCCTCACATGGACACAGGGCAGCGAGCTTTTACGGAGGAGGGGCGCAAACAAAAACACGCACGTAGCACACACACACACACACACACACACACACACTAATACACACAAACACCAAAGCAGAGGAAAACCCCAAGTCTGGACACACAATATGAACACTCATCACCTCACGAACCGGCAACTGTGGGCGAGCGTCTTATTCCGCGAAGGGGCAGGACCTTCCACGCTGTTTTCTCCACCAAAGAGCCCTAAAACCAGCCCCCGCCCCCCGGAGCCATGTGCGAGGGTCTCCCTCCCAGACTCTCCAGCGCCGACCGTCCATCACTTCCTGCGGCGGCGTGAAACCCGAGTCCGACCCGCCGCCTCCACTTCTCCCCGCTGAATATGGGTCCTAGGGGGGCATTTTTTTAAAGTTATGTTACTCGACATAAAAAAAAAAATAGAAAAAGGTCCCAACGGGAAAATGAACGTCAAAAGGCGCTCAGGGGAACCCGGGGACCTCACGGCCAGCATAGCCGGACAATTACTCCATCACGGCGACGTCAGCCTGGTGGTGGTGGCCTGGTGGTCACCGAGACCGTCCTGTTAGTGGAATGTTATTGGCGAGCAACCTGGCGAAACTAAAAAAGAAAGAGAAAAGGGCTTTGTGTCCAGGCCGATAAAAACATCGATTAATCATCGAGACTCTACGTCAGCGCCAGAGGAGCTATTTCTGCCTCCTCCTGCTGGTGTCCTCCGCCGTCTCCCTTTCGTCATGTCTCGTTTTCATGACCTGATCTTTTCTTACCCCTCCGTTTTGTTTTTTTTTTGTTGTGTTTTTCAATCTCTTGACTCACACGGGAGTGCTCTTTGCCTCTTTTTTTTTTTTTTTTTTCCCTCCTCTCAGAGATATCTGGTAATCGTCTTAACCTGGTTGCATGGCCTGAGCTTGGCTCCTGTCACGAGATGCCAGTGAGATTGTTCTGTTTTGGAAGGATGGATTTTGGTGTGTGTGTGTGTGTGTGTGTGTGTGTGTGTGTGTGTGTGCGCGCGCATGCGCACACTTCCATATGTTTTCATGTGTATGGGCATGCGCACACTAAGACGATGATCTCTGTAAGTGATGATCTCTGGGTGACTCCCTATCTCAATGTGTATGTGGGCCACTCCTGGCAGACAGCATCAGGCTCCCGTTCGTTCAGAACTCCACCTCTCTCTCTCTCTCTCTCTCTCTCTCTCTCTCTCTCTCTCTCTCTCTCTCTCTCTCTCTCTCTCTCTCTCTCTCTCTCTCTCTCTCTCTCTCTCTCTCTCTCTCTCTCTCTCTCTCTCTCTCTCTCTCTCTCTCTCTCTCTCTCTCTCTCTCTCTCCAGCTGAGTGTGGGAACATGTCACCCAATATCATACTTCCAGCTTGACCTGTGAGGACAGGGAAGAGCGTGTGCAGGGAGCGCAGAAAAAAAAAACGGCAGGTCGGTCAGGAACGCCCCAAAGACAAGTAACGACATCTAATCAATGCGGCAGATTGTTCCACCGCAATTAAAGCGGTATAATCGGTAAGATTGTTTTGTTTGGAAAAAC
Source organism: Zeus faber (assembly GCF_960531495.2). Taxonomy (NCBI): domain Eukaryota; kingdom Metazoa; phylum Chordata; class Actinopteri; order Zeiformes; family Zeidae; genus Zeus; species Zeus faber. The sequence continues at coordinate 10,474,160 of NC_137208.1, forward strand.
CCCATGTTTGATATTCATCACATATTTTATTGAGCTGGTACTTTACATGAAACAGCCATTTAACGTAGTCGAGCAATGCATGCGTTCTTCTATTTATGCCGCTCAAATTGTTGGTGGCGGGGGGGGGGGGCCCGTCTTTTTTCAGAAATGCAATCGATCGATCAATCAATCAATCCGATGAGGCCATACTTTGGAGAAAATAAAGTGACAAGGGTAAACCTGGATGTTGGGAAAAAAAAAAAAAAAAAAAAAACGGAAAAGGAGGAGGACTTGAGTTCTGGGACTTGTAATGTAATCCGCCAAACACATCCACCCAAATGTTATGGATTTCCAATGTAAGTGCTGATGATGGCTGATGTAATGTAATTTAATGCACAGAATGACCCCTCCCTCTTCATGGACTTTTTTTATAACTTTTAAGAAGGCGGAGGTTTTGCCATCCATTCGCTCGATTTCCCGAGATGCAAAGTCTGTCTCATTTTTCCAGCAACGAAAGGAGAGAACGCGCGTGGCCGTCACTGACTGCGGCCAAGGAAACCCGGAGGACCGCTCATCCCAACCGGCCCGCTCGGAACCCTCGAAGCCATTCCCCCGACGGACGGAAGGGAGGGAGGGCGGGGAGGGGAGGGGAGGAGATTGGGGAACGGGTGATTTTAGGACAGCGCAACCCATAGAGGGAGAGAGAGCGAGAGAGAGAGAGAGAGACAAAGAACCGAGGAACACGGAGCGATGACATCAGCCGACCAAAAACACATTCCTTTCGTCGGGTTGTTTTTGTCCCGCGTCATCCGCGGAAGAGACGGAGAAAGCCCGAAAAGGAGACGGAGGGGGATTATTGTCAATAACCGCAGCCCGGCTCTCCGGACGCCAGCCCGAGCATTCTGGATTTGAAGCCTTAATGACAGGCGGGAGGGAGAGAGAGACAAAGAGAGAGAGGGGGGTGGAGAACGCGAGTCGGGCGGAAATAATCCGCGCCGCCTTAAGACCTTGTTCCTTTGGTCCTTGTGAGGTCGCCGGCTCCGCTAATCCCGACCGGACCGTTCACAGAGGGGTCCGGCGGGACTCGAAGGGAGCTTTGAAGGGGGGAGGATTCCGCAGCGGCTCGCGAGCACCTTGTTTTCTTCGCCCCGTCTTTATCAGCCACATGGTTTCGATAATGTTTCATTATCCACTAAGTCTAAATATACCCAAGTAGGGTAATTTTCCTCGGCACCGCCTCCACCCCCTCGCTTCCCCGCGGAGTCACAGCAAACTAACAAGATAAAGCCTTACGCACAACCAGACGTGACAGGAGCGAGGAACTGTTGTATTACCCGCGTCCCCGAAGACACCGTGGGGATTTCATGTCGTAAGCTGCCTTGAAAGCGCTCTTGACTGCTCGGGATATTCCCACAACATTTTCCATCAACGTTAAGCCACATATGCCACGGGGGCCCGGGGCCAAGAATGTGTCCTTCATGCTCGCTGACGGATCTTTCTTGAAAAAGAAAGCACCTTGCAGAAAAGGGCTCTTCTAGGAGGTCAGCCCACAGGCCCCGCGCTAGCTCAGCCCGCGCACACGCACACACACACACAAACACACACGCACGCACGCGCACACGCACGCGCACGCACACACACACACACACACACACACACACGCCCTCGAAATAACGGCTCGGCAGGACAGTGCCCCAGGAAAGCGCGTCCGTCCTGAGTCGTTTCTGAAAACGCACGTCGCTCAAAGCACGACGACCAGCTCGATATGGTGTTGTTTGGGCGAACCCCTGTGTTATCGAAACCCCTCTGCAGATTCGGATCAAATCGTTTTGGATAAAAAAAACTAAAACGTCACCTTTTCAACACACAACACAACAACACGGTGTTTGACATTTCCGTAACACCAATATTATAGGAGCAAATCAGCGCTCGATGTCAATAGCTCCGTATCTTAAAAGCATAGAGGATGCGCAGAAAGATTATCTCGTGTACCGTAGTGCCTTGGTTTAGGGATAAAGGCGAACAAATGGGATTAAAATATCATCAAATGCCCTAAAAATATTTTCCGACTGTCTATAGCGCCGCGCTGCACGACGCCCCTGCGAAGTGTATCATCCAGGCCATGAGTCACCCTTCCATGGAGCGTTTCACTTTTGTGCATAATTTCAAGCATGTTGCGTCACCTGGCTGCATGAGCCGGCGTCGGCAGCATCTCCAGAGTGGGGTGGCTGGATGTTCACCGCCGCCGGAGAGGAGCCACACTTGTACCGGCGGGGGCCCTGTCCCCGTCCCCGTTCCGTCCCCGTTCCCGCCCCCTGCCGAGGCCCCCGTCTGAGAGCTCCCCCGCGATGACACGAGAGATAAATCCGTTCAGGACAAATCGTACGCGGTGGATGAATGTCAACCGCGTCGGAGGGAGGCAGCGAGATGAGGCGGCGGCATTGTCCTCGCGTTGTTGAAAACGAAGAAAGGGAAGGCGGCGGGCACCGGGCCCCGACCTCAAGCCGATAAGACGGCGCTGATAAGACGACGCTTGGTGGATGTGGAGGAACGACCGGCGGGGGTTGTTGTGGACGGCTGGCGGTCGGGTCGGGCTCCGCGTTACGTAGCCGCGGAGCGCCTACGCTTTATCGCTTTATCTCGGGGGGAGGGGGGGGGGGGGGGACTCCTGAGAACCGACGCATCTCTTCGCGTGTGGCCCGACCGTGTTTGGGTTCCACCGAACGAACAGGAACGTATACACTCCGCCTCGCAGGGTTGTCTGACTCACCCGTGTGCTACTAATTCAGTAGTTCAGCCTCCCCTCGGTCGACATTTTGCTCTTTTCGATTGAGCCGCGTGGTTAGAACGAGGCCCCGTTTCCTACTGAACACGGCAGGCTTCGAAAGAAGCTCCGGTCCCCAACAATGGCGCCGCTCTCAACAAACTCCTGCCATGAATCAAGCCGCGTGTCCGCCGCGCACACTCCACTTTCTCCTCCATCAGTCGTCACCCTTTAAGCCCTCCCTCTTCCTCCGGCGGTTCCCCACCCAGCGACTGTCATCTGGGGATCACGTCCAGCCCGGGCGCTGCTGCTTCTGATCTGGATCCGGAGCTGGCACTAATTTGGACGTCAGACGCAGCTGCAGACGGCCTATTTCGGAATCCCGGAGACATGTGCAGGCCAGGAGGAGACGGAAGAACGGGAGGAGGAGGAGGAGGAGGAGGAGGGGGGCAGAGAGAGCGCTCCGCTCCGCTCGGAGATGCCAGCCGCCCGTGTGGCTGTGTGTGATGCCCTCGCGTGCACGGTGAACCCGTAAAACAAACCCTTCCGCCATTGCTGCATTGAACGCGGGTGTGAACGGGTGACGCGTGAGTCATAATTTCCCTGCGCTTCTGTGTCTCCCGGACTAAAGGGTGCTTTATCGGATGCAGTCCATGTATTTAAACAAAGGCTGTCAAATGATTAAGTCTGTTTTCAGGACCACTCTACCTAATTAGGCACAAGGAGTCATTATTTACACATCAATGTAATATTGAATCATAAAAAGGTCAGCCTGAATTATGTTAATGTGTATGTTTATGTACAAAACAAAAAAAACACCGAATTAGTCATCACCGGTTAATTTGTTCATAAACACCAGCATTTCATGGCATATTAATTCCAGATTTCCGTGCACACTGATTTAAGGTGTTTTCTAGAGAGGTTGTGAACTCCGCTAAGGCTGTGCGGGTATTTCATTCGCTTTCCCAATCCCAATCCACGCTCATTTGTCTGCGTGATTTTCATGAAATACGTAAGTCACAAGATCCCCGAGACAAAGCAGCCCGCTCGGTCTGTTCGGAGATAATAACAGAATTTGAAGCCAGAGGTTTCTTGACTTCCAAACGAAGATTCTTTCACTTGAGTCCGCAAATGCAAAACCTGAGGACCAGAGACAGAGAGAGAGAGAATGAAGACAAATAGGCCATATGCCTGACGCACTGTGCAAGCTATGTTTGTCAGAATAACAACATTAACTGTGTGTGGCATCTGGTGTGTGTGTGTGTGTGTGCACGCCTGCGCGTGTGTGCTTTATTTATCTATGATAAACAGGGCTTTCGCTTTCTCAACACATTATCTATTGCTGTAAATATGGCCGCATGCGAGAGAGATAAAACGGCCTATTGAGATATCAGCGAGCCATATGTGAGCATTATCTGCCTTTTTCTGAGCAAGAAAATGGGAGGGAAAGGGAGAAAGGGAGAGGAAGAAAAATAGAAAGCGATACGGTGAGAGTGGGAGGAGATGGATAAAGGTAGAAAGTGCGAGGAGGATATTGAAGCAAATCAGGAAGTCACAAAGGTCCCAAAGAGCTCCTCCATAACCCCGACCAGGACAAGGAGCCGGGCCATCAATCACCATGAAGACAGCTCTCTCTCTCTCTCTCTCGCTCGCTCGCTCTCTCAGGACCCGACAGAGGCAACAGTGCAGCTGCTGCAGGCAGGCTGCCCCCCCCATTTCCATTCCTATCTGTCTCTGAAAACGCACACGCGCGCACGCACACACACACACACACACACACACACACACAAAACTCGCATTGAGTCGACGAGGTAATTACAGGACCACAGTCAGACTCCAAACCAGGAAGACCACAGAGACACTAATTGATGTGAACCAGATAGGTTGACTCCAGTGAAAGGATGTAAATGGATACCAAACTTCATTAATGTAGCACTTTCGAACCGCGTGTGTGTGTGTGCATGTGTGTGTGTGTGTGTGTGTGTGTAAGCTAGAAGTATGTCCAAAAGATAGTAAATGAGAAAAACAAAGGTATACACAGAGAATAAAAACATTTATTTTTAATATAATATTAATAATAATAATAATTATTATTATTATTTTGATTATTGTCATTTTTAATGATAATAATAATAATAATAATAATAATAATAATAATAATAATAATAAGTATATCTAATAATAATAATAATAATCATCATAATCATAACAATTATAATAATGCACTTTATTTGTTTAAGGTACGTATTACAGTTTTCTTTGTTTTGTGTGAAATGCATCACAATTTACTTAACGTACAAACATCGTGGAGTTATATATTTTAATTTTAATTTTATAACTGACCTTCATACTGACCTGGACATGTAAACATAATGTAGTTACATCCATGTCATTTCATGAATCTAATTTTCATGGCCTTAGGGATGAGGCATTTCCATTTCAACCAGACAAACCAACAGTCAAACATTGATTTTAATTTGTAATTTTGACATAAGTGTATGCAATATGTTGGTTCTAAATATTTTTTCTTAATAGTTTTGTTTATAGTTTTAATATAGTTTGTAAGTTGCAAAGTAGATTAATAAGTAAATTAAACAAATGACAAATCAAATCGGATAATTGTTTTATTAAACAGTTGCCCAAAACAGCTGGACAAAATAATTCAACAAATTTCACAGTACTTATAAAGCTCATGTCAAATAAAGAATTAATATTATCAAGATGGCAATCTTAAGGAGAAAAAAATAAATGAAAAATGGACAAATAGGATGAAATTGTCAGAGTAAGCAGTGTTTATAAACATTGTGTTATATGCGTTTTGTTTAAATAAAGAAAACAATGTTTAGGAGGTAAAATTTTATGAAGACAGCTTGATATTCAGCATGTATCTGGTGTCATAAACAAAGCCATCTTGAAAAAAGGTAAATAAACATTATTCACCTTAATTTTCCTTTTTTTACATTTTCTCTAACTAACTGGTAATGTCACCATATTGTTGTTGGTGTACCTGACACGGAAGGAGCCACCTGTGATAAATTAAATAATTTTTAATAAATTGTCGTTGGATGGCGGAAATGTTTGTCATTAAGTCTCTAATTTTGTATTTTATCAGGTAACATTGAATGACAGAATTATTATGGAATAATTTGTCAATATCAATCAACACTGATATGTCATGATATCTCAATACCATCAACACTTTCTGCCGTTTCATTATAGTTTGTTAAGCTTAGGTATAGGAAAATGTTTATACATGACATATATGACAAAAACTTATTTTTAATTTTATTTTTAATTATATCTTGCCATTCTTATACCTTACCTTTTTGCATTGAAGTACATCCGTAGTCTCAGTGATGGTAGATGCCGTTGTCTCGTATACATAAATGAAAACGTATTCACGTAAATTTACAATAGCAAACTAATTGACACAATTCTCTTGAAACGTTGAGTTGAGTTTTTGACTTGGATTACATTTTCAGCAAGTTACATTTCCATGAAATAAGAGTAACGGTGTGGTATTTTTCTGTGAGGAATTATATTAGACTTGAACTACTGTACTGCAATTCTCAAATAATCCTCAAATAGGGACCTTGGTTTGTTCTAATTTAATTAATTTACAGTAAGTACGAAGAATATACAGTTCAGTTATGTGGGACTATGGAGAGAAGTCATGTTGTTTTACGTCCTCCATCTCTCTGTGAGCACACTTGTGTCCTGCCGCCCGACGACAAGGTTTCAATGTGTAATCTGGAGTCTGCTGAAATACTGTATTATGGTCGCTGTTAACACACACAAACTGCACGCACACAGATGGTCACTGTACCGGGCAGGGGCAGGACAGACGGGAGGACGGCTGGAGAAAGCGAGGGAGGAACGGAGCGGTGGAGAGCCAGGGAGGGACGCCATTAAAAATAATGAGCTTTTCCTCACCTCCGTCAGGGTAAACTCAGTTGGCGGATTCTTCAAGTCTCGCACAGAGAGACAGAAAGCTCACTGTGCCCGGGGTCGCATTTTAGCAGCTTTTCAACTTTGACGGCGTCAAAGAGATTTCCAGTTGTAGAGACTCGCTCCACCGTGGCACATCCTGTGTGTTTGTGCGCCTTTCAGAATTTGTCACAACCTGGGCAGGAACTACACTTTTTCCCACCAACCAGACATTTTATGGTGAGTTTGTGAATTTGAATAGTTCCTTTTAAAATTCTTTTTTTTTTTTTTTTTTTATAACCAGCCAGAATGCATTTTGCCAAAGGAAGTTGCCTGGATTGACACCGGCTGTATAGCGACTCCAAACAGGATTTATAAGTATCAAACTTATGTTTAGGTTGTTTTTCTACCTTCCGGTTACAGCTACGGACATTGGTTGGTAGCCCAGAGGCTGTTTGACATGGAGGAATGACTAGACTGAGTTGCATAGTGTATGAAAGGTGCTACAGTATACGAATAAAGGTTATTATTATAAACGATACCCAACCAGATGTCTTGATTGATCCCTGGCTGGGGTTTGGGTGCAAGTCACACACTACTGTACTACTGGTGGGGTTGTGAGTTGGATTTGAAGATCAGATGGGAATCTGATCTTCAAATCCAACTCACAACCCCATCAGTAGAGGTTCCCCTGTGCACTCATGCAATATCACAAATGCCGTCAACCTAACTGTGCTAAAAACAGAAAAAAACCAAAAAACCCATAGCAACACAACGCGGGTAAACAAACTCACAAACTGACACCATGGGGAGGTCGCATCTGACGTACCGTACTCCAGCCACACCCCGTCTCATAGATCCAACAGTTTCTCGAAACCAACGATCACTCTAAAGCCACGCAGAACAGCTCCAGCATGGCTACTGACAAATCAATGAATTTCTTTCCACTGCTCTATCCACCGGTCGATAGCTCAGCGGCAGCGGTTATGAGGTCAGCCTATCTCTGGCCAGCGGGGCAAAGTCACGTGTCGGTGAAATTGTGTTTCGGAAGCACATCACTGGGCCGAAGTCGACCGTTTGAAAAGAGGCGCGGCCCGGCAGCGAGGTGGTCCGGTGTCTCGCCGCGGGGAGTTTCGACATGGGTTAAAAAAAAAAAAAAAAGTCACAGATTCTACATCGTATTCGACAGCCTTAGGAGCAGGACAATGAGCTCCAAAAGGATCAGGGAATCGTCAAGTCAAAGCGGATAAAAGTTGAAGATTTCAAGAGACCAAATAGGACAAAGAGGGTACAGATGAAGTGGAAATGGTAATGCTGGGATGTTTGTAGGGGAAAAAAAAAATCCCTTAAACTGTCAATCCGAAGATGATAGGTTACCTCTGACGTTAAAAACATGTACCATCCAAGCTCTAAACATATTGGTTTTAGTTTTACACACATAGCAGCAAATAAATGTCTCCCGGCATAACTCATTTTAAGTGTTACAGACTCTAGATGACTGAATGATTGAAGTGCAATGCGCGTGATCTAAATTCCATATGTACAGTTAAGACACTGAGAAAGGAAATAAGTAGAAGGCATTTCGATTAAGAAACCAAAACAAATTAAAAACGATGAAATGGAATAACGAGCCAATGGCGGTCGGCGTGGCTTTGTTTAACCACAACCAGGCCCAATGTGTTTTGACATTGTGACAACTGTAGTGCATACAGGCCGGTTATCCAACCTCCCCTGACCGAGCTGGCTGCTCCTGCAGGAACATGGCCGACAAGTAGCCGAAAACACTTCCTCTCTGCTGGACCTCTTTTTCCTTGTTACCCAAAGACCAAACCACATTACACATTTACCGTGGTGAACAAAGGGATCGGCGGCGGTGTGAATCCACCCTCGGACCGCGCTGCTGGAGTGTTTACACGGTCCATGGTGATGGGGAACTGCATGTGTGTGTGTGTGTGTGTCTGTTTCGGCCCCGAGACTAAATATTCAAGCTCCGCACCTCACCTTAAAAAAAACGCCAAAGGCAGCGCTTTCCAAAGTTGGCTCCATATGGTGCCGAGGACACACTGCATGCGGCAAAGTTTGTTTTCACTCTTTTAGTCTCGATATGAATAACGCCGGAATGGATGCGAGGGTGATTTTTCAACCCCCCTGCCTGCAGCGCACGCAGCGACGTGATGCAATACAAGATACATTAAAATCACGACCAACCCCTCGGAGCGAGCCATCTTGTTGTCTAAGCCATCCCATTATTAAAGAGACGCGGAAATCGTGATGTGCTTTTTCTCCCTTAATGTCATAATGTCCATTTCTAACTTTGTTTTTTCAACGCAAGATGGTTTGAAGCGAGATTATTACGTTGGGAAAAATAAATCCCATGGTTGGTATTTATCCCTCTTTTTTTTTTTTTTTATTGCATTGTTGGTGGCGGGGTCTGCTTTCCTGACAATAACGCCAAGATTGGACACACGCAAGAAGTGAAAGGCAGCCGCGGTGGATTCGATAAAGCAGCGTCGTTAGTTGTGGTCAAAAAAAAAAAAAAAAAAAAGAGCACAGAAAAAATATTTTCATATTATATATATATATTATAACATAATAAAATATTATATTTCATATAATATTTCCCAGCAAGAAAAAAAAAAGAAGACAATAATCTATCAGTCAGAAGAGGGCAGACCGCCTTGGAGCGAGGATGAACCTGCATGTTTTACAATTGCATGGATTCCAACTTTAAGTGCTGATGATTGATAACTTCATGTAATGTAATATACAGAAAGGAACTGAAGATTCACAAAAAACACCACTCACGGGTGTATCAGCACCGCCTCAAGTGAACAAGCGGGGGGGAAAAAAAAAGCAAAAAAAACCTTCATCTGATCAGAAGATGGCCTTCCTCCAAGAAAAGTAAGTGCCTGTTTTTGGAAACCCCGGACCTCGATCGCTCGCTTCTCCCTCGTTTGCCTCCCTGTCTCCTCGTCGTCTTCTCTGCTCTCCCAGCGAGTGAGTTGTGCGGCCAAGTCGTCATCGTCGGTGCTGAACTGGGTCAACATTTATCCACGGCCGGCTCGAATGGGACTCGGCTCGAGGGGTGGGGGTGGGGGTGGGGGCCGCTCGCCCGTCCCTATCAGTGCGGAGGCGCCGTGGCCCTGCGCCGGGATGAAAAGTCAAACCTGCTCCGCCCGCCACTTCTCACACTTTACTTTCCCAGTGGATGAATGTTCCAGCGCGCGTGAAATACATGCAAACCAAGCACTGGGCGTGCCACTGGTGGTCTGGCGCCCGGAGATACATGGCACTGGCCCACTTCTAGAAGATGCCGGCAACGCCCCCCAGCCCCCAATTTCATCACAGATTCAAAAAGCTTTGTCAAGTCAAGTCAAGTTTATTTAAACAGCCCTGAATCACAATACAGTCTCAAAGGGCTTCACAAAACCACATTTCACAGAGAAATCCACGGCGTCACCTAGCCTGAACCCCCGTCCGGGCGAGGAAGGTTGACAACAACCGAGGGGGGAATTTAAAAAAGTTCAAAACCGAGGGGAATCCACAGTGACGTCACAGATGAAGTAACAGATTGACGCCGTAAAGGAAGCAAAACAACAAATACTTGTTGTTCCTCCAGAAGAGAGGGAGACATTTCTCTACTCCGCCCTCTCTCCCGACGAGGGAATCGCTCTACTTTTGGTGACAGAGAGTCGAAAGCGAGCCGTCACAGCGCTCTCTGTTCTCACGGTCGAAGTGCTGGCACAATTTTGGAAAGCCGTGGGTTATTAAAAAAAAAAAAGAAGAATAAAAACGTGAGAGGAGGTTGTAATTATTCCACAGAAATGCAGACAAAACCACTCAAGAGCCTCCGTCAGATAGACACAACATGGCAGGGAGTCGGGAGAGTCACGGAGAACAGCTGAATAATATGCGAAAGTGACAAGTTAATAGCGAGGCATTGGGGAAATCAAAAGAACCTTATTTGGACCCCAATGCATTTTTTTTTTTTTAACCATTAACAAAACATATTTCTGGGAAGGGATCTGTTAGGTTGTCGGCAGGTATAATGAGCATCTTGGACGTGGCTGTGGAGAAGTCAAGGATCCACTTATGAAGACACTCAGCCTTTATTTCAACCGGGGGGATGTGAGATTCTTCATGTGATTCCTATTAAATAGTGCAGGCTAAATATTCGCAAAACAACATGACTCCTGTACCTTCACGAAAGCAAAGGGGGGGGGGGGGAAACAAAAAACCTTGTACCGGAAATAAATGACCTCAGTCTGTAATACAGAGGTGCCTGTGTTAATTAGGGTATCTATCTCGCTTTTAAAAATAGGCGACCAAGAATGGATTCGCAAAGATTTGGTATCGGTCATTACGATACGATTTTGACTCTGGGATCCAATCTGATGAGATCTTTACCGTGAGATGTAATTTAGTCCACAAACGTCGACAGCTGTCTAAACTATAGTTAGAGATAACAGTGGAACTATGGTAAAACAGTGTTTATTGTACATTCTGTAATTGTGCTGAACATCTTGTAAATCAAATAACGGTGAAGTCGGGGACGACCCCCAGATCCTCTGGAAGGACCCGCTGGATTGTTTGATATTAAGACAAAAAAAAAAAAAAAAAAAAGTGTCTCATTAACTCCGCCGCAAAACGTAATGTTTAAACTGCATTTTAGAGCTTCCCGGTAGACACTGGCAGGTACTTTATCAAAAAGACAGCCTGCGAGTCAGAACCCAGCTCCGAGTTAAACACTCTCCTTCACCGGTTCCTTTTCACATTAGTGTAGTCTTATAGTTGTTGGGATTAGGCTAAGAATAGCCCACGGCCATCCCATAAAGTTATTCATTAGAGGGGGTTTTAATGTGCCCCTGTCTTTTAGCATTCCCGTGAAAATTCCATAACTGAGTCACAGGCGATAAGGCTGCATCGACTTCAGTCAGGATTTAAAGCAGCTGCCCTACAGCGTCAGTGGCCTACAACATCATTAAACTGGGATTTTATGCTTCATTAGACTTCAGATTACTTCATTACACACCCCTCCTGTTAATGCACCGAGTATCCCCCGCACCCCATTGGAATGCATCAAACATGCCGGTATGTCAAATGAAGTTTATTCTTTAGGGTTTCTGAAATATCACAACGGGACTGTGGGAATGGGGTGTTTGTGGGACATGCGCCGCTCATCTAAAATGAAAAGAAAATGGTTTCTTGAGCACTTGGAAGCTGCTTCGGCGGCTCGTTTGATACTGCAGAGTAAAAGTACTTAGTGATCACTGTTTCACTTTGCTGCAGTGCAGGCCAAGTGGGCTGTCTCAAGTCAGCTGTGGTGCGTTGACACCACCTAGTGGCAGCCAGTGGACTGTACATTGATCTAAGTGGGTGGGGAAAGGGGGATAAAAACACACCGCCCATAAAAGTTTGGTGAAGAATTGAAGTGGTATATAATTTGCGTCATCGCTTGAATTTGAAACGGAGGGATTACAAATCACACGGCACCAACCTTTCTAACCCATCCCACGCTGCGTCTTCCTCCCACAACAAGGCCATTTCTAAAACGGACGTCAACGGAAACTACTGTACTGAAACGTACTGAAACTACTGTACTGAAACCCCACCGCGAAGATAGTCGGGCGGGGTTTTTAAAAGGGTTATAATTTCTCACTAAATTGGGAATTAAATAAACAAAACACAAAACAATGCATAGTAAAAACGTAGACAAGTGAGGAGGGGATAGTGACTACCGACATAATGAGGTGGAACCAGCCTAGACGTCACACTTCATCATCTCCCGGAGACAGACCGTGGCGTAGCAGGACGTATCCAGGTCAAAGTTCAAACTGAGAGTCATTGAACCGGACTCCCGTCTCGTTTGCGACGTCCCGCCGTTCAGCGCCACCTCGCTGTTTCCCTCCACTTCATGGGTGACTCCAGGGACCTCCCTCTCCTCCTCCTCCTCTCCTCCCTTCCCATCGGCGAAGCCCTCCAGGCGGTAGGTGAGGTCGCGTGGGAAGGCCAGCAGGGGGCGGTAGCAGCCAGGCAGGTTGAGTTTGAGTTTGCTGACTCTGAAGCGACAGTCTTCCAGTCCGTCTCGGGCCAGTCTCTCCCGGTACCACGTCCCCATGGCGTTCTCCGGGTACCTGACGGTGTTACCCGGCATGGGCAGCACCACCTATCGGAAACCACAACGACATGACCTCTAATGGAGTTCTCTCCAATCCTATGGAGTTGATAAGTTGTCTGGCTAATGGTCCCGTTTTCCCCCCATCCGCACTCTGCACGTGGTGGGTTCGCTCAGTGAAAGGGCACTTAACACTGGAGCCCCCATGGGCCTCATGGGCTGTTGCCGTAAAGAGAGTGCGTGGCTGAATGGTGAGGGGAAAAAACAGCCGCACCAATGTCTCTATGCCAACATTCACATACGGTAAAGGCAGCTGTAATGGATGTTGAACCCGTACCCTTTTTTATTGTAATTATTGTGATTGTACACCGATCAGCCGCAACGCGACACCACAAACCGCTGACAGGTGAAGTGAACATTGCTCATCTCGTTACAATGGCACCTTGTCAAGGGTTGGCATTTATGAGGCGGCAAGTGATGTGTTGAGTCGAGTCGAGAAGAAGAGACGGGGGAGCGCACGGAGCAGCAGCCAGAAACACACAACATGCCGACTTTACTTTACTTCTCCCGGTTTTTAATATGTCTTATTTCAATTCTAATTTCATTCAGTTTTTTTTGTTTTTTTTTTACAGTGATCAAGAATCAAAATTAAAATTGAGTAATCCTGTCCCGCGCACGGTATTCGGTCATATTCGGTGTCACTCCTCGCGTGTGTTTGGAGACACGACAGACTCGTCTGGGATTCCTCCCGGTGAAAGATGTCAGTCACGTAATGTGGAACCGCAACACCGAAAGATTCCCGATCACAAGACGGCAAGTTGTGTTGTCTGTCCATGGCATTACGGGACTTGAAGGATCTGCTGCTAACGTCCTGGTGCCCTATACCACAGGACACCTTCAGAGGTCTTGTGGAGTCCATGCCTCCACGGGTCTGAGCTGTTTTGGCAGCACCACGGGGGCCTTACACAATATTAGTGTTATTAGTGGTGGTTTTAATGTTGTGGCTGATGGGTGTATATCTCCCTGATGTCAGAACCAAATGCAAGTTTATTTCCCTCTTACCTGCCCCAGTGTGTAAATGCCGTCTCGCTCTTCATCACCCGTCACGGCGTGGATCTAGAACCAGGAGGAGGGAGGGGGGAGTCTTGTATCAGTGACAAGGCAGAGTTGTACTAACTGAATGGTTTAATATTAGGAGCGACTCTCCTGCAGCCCAAATCCCAAAGGTTGGATCCCACCAAAGCAAATGTCTCACTGTTCAAATCTTCTCCAGTAAAGCGGCATCGAATTCAAGTCACGTAGGTTACGACATTAATTAACATAATGTTCTACCGTTGTTTTTTTTTAATTGATTAAAGCACGTTGAAATCTTACAGTATAACTGCTATTACACACAGTGTTCATAAGAACGTTTCGCTGACTGAGTCAAGGACCTATAATCACATTTTTAAGGTTAAAAGGTGTGAAATGCACCGATACCCCTTTTCCAACGCGACACCTACTGGAAATCCAACATTTTTTTTTTAAGTTTGCGCTGATACAGAGCGCCGATCTGATCCTCACTGAACAATATGAAATTACTATTTATTATTATTGATAAAGCAAATATTTCTTTCTTCACGTTCAAGAGGTTATTTGTCACATACATATACATACAGTCATACATACTGTATATGCAGTGAAATGTCATGACAGCCGGTGATTACGCACAATAAGCTCTATAAGCTCTAAAAATACTAGTAATACTAAAATGTGCGTAATCTGGTTTGGCCTCCACTAAACTAAGCTTTGTGACGTGCCAGGACTTCTACGCTTTATGACATGCCAGGACTTCTACTCTGTGAGGTAAGTACTGGAGGTAAGTTAAGGTAAGTTTCACTTAGGAGTATTTAAAATTGAATACAACACAGACAATTCATTCTATTATATAATTATAGCTTACACCAAGAATCGCGATTGTGGCGCCGCCCCTTGCGGCCATAGAAACATCTAACAGTGTACCTCTGTGTCTTAAAAAAAAATAGAGAATCATTGTATAAAAATACTAATAATTAAGTGAGCCTGTTATCACCAAATATTGCATAATCAGTAATGGTGGATCTATAATACAAGGGTTCTGAAGGTAATGACCAGATCAAATGGTCTCCAATCACCCAGAATTTGGGAGATCAGACTGGTTGGAGATTACAGACACAAACAGAATAACACACTTTGTAGAACTGTATGTGAATTTTTTTTTTTGTCATCCTAGTGAATTCCATTCTCTCATACCTGAGGCAAAGCGGCTTCCTCTGAGTTCTGCTGCAGCCACACCAGGTCTCCCTGTTTGACCCCGTGGCCCAGGCTGGCCAGCCTGTGAGCTACTGCCTCGTTCCAAAGTCTGACCACCACAAAACAAACAGATCACAAAAGTCATTAAATATTATACTCTGTGCGAACGGGAGAAGGATATGTATCCTTAAGAAAATAAAAACAAAAAAAAAACAGTGGCTTTCATTAATGGACTGAAAAGATCAATAAAGATAGAATTGAATTCCTACAATGAGACGGGACCAGGGGTGTGTGAGAATTAAAGGAGCGTTGCATGAGATTCCCTATTGTTGCACCTCTAGCCGTTTACAAGGTGAGTTCACAAAGTGCAATACATTTCTCAATTCATCTTCACTTTCACAAAGCACTGAAAGGCATAGCGCTCCATATGAAGGGACAATTATGATAAAATAATAATTAAAATTGATGATTAAAATGAATAATGATAAACAAAGCGAAATAAACACCAGGCCTGGATTGTTCACTGTCACCAATCTAAGTGATAAGAAATGATAAAATTGTTTTGACTGATGACTTGAAGGTTACCATCATATGCTTGTAGGGAGGGTAACCTGATACATATATTGCCATTTAAGACCATTTAGGGTTTAGTTCGAGAATCGGGTTTGCGTCCCACTTCTGACACCAAGTTGTCGTGAATTGCTTTGAGGCTCGAGAATCGGCCAGGACGGTGCTCCTGAAGCGTTCCGATAGCTGGAGAACAGAGTTTGAAACCAGGCCAGGGTTTCAGCAGGTTCCCAAACATTTATTGTCAGCACACGAATATTTATAGTGTATTCAGAATGGCAAGCAAATGGCCCCGGTTCAACGTACAGGAGACGTGACTTTATCCGCGGTCTAACAGAAAGAGGAAACCTTCTTCGTGACCCTCAAGATAATGCTGACACAGGACTGGCACATGGCAGACAGGGTGAGTCAGATACAAAAGTCATAGAGTCATGGCTCATTCTTGGGATGCAAGATAACGACTTAAATAGTACACATCATAACAGAATCTTACACGGTGCTCCTTTAAGTGAAAGAGGATTTAAACAACCTGCCAGAACACTGTGTTGCAGCTCACCTGCTGCAGTAGGCGTGGGGGTAGAAGACCCTCATTCCGTGGGGCAGACTGAACCAGGCTCGTGCGCAGCCCTCCACCCCTCTCCCATAGCGGTGCAGCGCTCGTAGCATCAGGCGCTCCCTCGCCTTGGACGAGGGCATCAGCGCCAGGCTCTCCTTGGCGTTGTCTGGGTGGATTTTGATTCACAGGTTTTGTGAGAGGTTTAAAATAATAATATTATAATAATTATTATTAATATTTTTAGCGCTTTTTGTAATTTTGGTCAGGATTCTTGAAAATTGCCAACTTGTTTTTTTAACAATCTTTTCGCAGGGGTCCCACAAAGGTTTATCTTCCAACATTTAGGTCGGGCTTGATCCATTTGATCCACTATCTGTTTTGTGGCTTTGTTGTGCATTTTGAGGTCAGGAGAACAGGCCCCCCGCTTCCACGGGGAACACTGAGAGTCCAGAGAAAAATAAATGAATAATAATAATAGCGTGCATTCAAAAAATTTAAAATTGGCTAATAAAAGGGCTAACCCACTTGAAACATAATGTGACACATGACTGGCTCAACACTAAGTAAATCTGATTTGCTGGAAGCAGTTTTTAGAATGGCAATCAAATTATGTGGCAGAACACACTCCCAGAACTCGATTACGCGGCTATGAGATGCTGCCGTGATAACGGCCAGATCCAAACAAAACCTGGCTTCAACTCATTTTATGCAAACTGAATTGGCTGGCTGTATTAATATACTGGGCTAAAGATAGTGTGTTGTAAAAAATGTTGATCATGTCGTTAAAAAATAAAAATGAAATTGTTCATCTATTTTTAGCGATGCCAATAAAAGCACATTTTAGATCAGATCATATTGTATAATGATCCAAACAGTCTGGGAAGCGACCAAAGCCACTTGCAAGGGAGGGATCATTAGTTACCCCTGCAACTCAGTAACAACAATAACAACAACATCTAATTCAATTTTCTTCAGAGTGATGCAATTGGAAAGACTAAGAGGTGTGGATAAGACTCTCCAGGCTCCAAAGATCTGACCCAAGCCCCTCAGATCAATATGGGCGGGTTCGTATTATACGGTGTATGCTGTGGCACTGTCCAGCAGCGAGGATCGTTGTTGATTTTCAATGTATTAGTACAGACCTGTGTGGAGGAAGTGTCTCTTGGCCTGGTTGTGAGGCTCGTTCCCTTCACCGGGGGCGAAGAACAGGCGCACTGCTCCGACCTGAAAACCGAAGAGAGAGAGAGAAATAAATAAATAAAAACAAAAAATGAATCTCAATAGGGTTCAAGGACGAGTAGTCTCAAAACACTTGACTTATGGGACTCGCGAGCAGTTTTTGCAATTGCGACAGCTCTTGTCGACTGAAAATTTTGTTTTTCCTTAAATATTATGAGGTTCATAAACACTGTGTCATTGTGTCATGTGCACGTAACAATGGCTGGTTTGTAACTACAAACCACTGAGACAGGATGTTTTATTAATATTGGTTGTGTGACAACAAATATGAAACATGAGGCCAATTAGGCTGCTCTGGAGCAACGTGATGGGTAAAATGAATCGGGGCCATCGTAATGTTTATTTTGAGCAAATAACAAGGCAGTGGTATCTCCCCCGATTATGTCCACCCAACAATCTAATCCCTTAGCTGGATTTGGCCAGAAGAATCTTGCTGAAGGTAGCTTCGAACAGCACGTCATCTCCTGAAAAATCGACTACAAGAAAGCGGTCAATGTCCGTCACACTTGCCATGTCTTCTTTCAGCAGAGCGAGTCCGACTCGGTCGGACTGAACGCTCTGCGAGGTCCCAAACCTCTGTGGTCCATAGTAGTTGACGAAACCTCGGTCCTGCAAGTAAACAACAACAGACGTCCCGGCTGGTTCGTGTATAGGTTTATGTAATAACCCCCCAAACACAAGAAAGAAATCCTTTCCACAAAAGACCACAGATGTTCACAGATGACAAAGTGGTTCCTACAGCAGTGAAGAGAAACGTGATCTTGTGTCAAAACTAACTCCTGAAAATGAAGTGCTGTTATAGATGTTGTACAGAATTACACACTTATTTATATCTACACTTACAAAGATAGATACTGATGACCTTTATAAACACCTGCTGCACCAGTTCCATGAGAATTAGGAGCAATGACAGATGAACTGCTCTGTGCCATGTTGACTTAGCAGCATTAAATACTAGATATACAATTTTATAATTTGGAATTTGGAAGATTTGGATTTTTTTATTTTCAGATTTCATTATTCTAATGCAGGAATTTAGCCTTGACCCATAATCTATAACTTTTAACAGATAAGTTGCAATGCATCACACAAGCTCAGAAATTCTGTCCTTTTTTGATTCAACAAAATATGTAGAACCAAAAATGATATAGTGTTTTGCATTTTTTTAATGAACTATTGCATTTCATTCATTCAACTCATAATTTATGTTATTTGTTAACACAAATAAAAACACTGATTTTTTTCCAAGATGCATCATTATTAGCAAATATTGTATTGAACATTATGTTATGCATTATAATTCTTGATTATTTTCATGGCTTTTATTATCGCATTGTTACAACCATCATAATGTTTCAAACTGCAATATTGTCAGCATTGTTTTGGTTTATTTCAAAATGTTATTATCCTCCCCACTTTGAGTTGTAGCCAATGGGGAAAGCTGTGTTTTATATGTTCTTTAATCTGTGTTGGATATGTTCTTAAATCTGTGTTAAATATGTTCAAAGGTTTCTTTTGAGCATTCATAACTTAAACATGTCCTGTCCGGGACCTGGTTACATATGTCCATCGCTTGGCAGACGATGATGTTGTGTATGTGTTTGGTGGGGGTCCTTGCTGACATTACATGCAGGAAACCCCATGTGAGGACGGGGATGAACATGCAAACTCTACACAGAAAGGCCCCTATTTGGGAGATAACCCACCGGAGCACGGTGCCAACAGTGCCCCAGGCGGGAATCGAACCCAGGACCTTCTTGCTGTGATGATGCCGTAATATTAAATGTGGCCACTCAAATGCTGTTGCTACTGGAGGTTTGGCTTTTTGTGTTCCATATTGCCTCAAAAAAGCAAAAGGCACTGGTATATCACACTTTGTGTGACATGCCAGGACTTCTACTCTGCGAGGTAAGTTTCATTTAGGAGGATTTAAATGTATATTTAACACAGACAATAAATTCTATTATACAATTATAGAACCCAGAATCGTGATTGTGGCGCCACCCCTTGCAGCCGCCTGGATGAGCACCTCCTGTTGGTTACACACATTTTTGTATTTTTAGAGCTTATTGTGGGTATGTATGAACGTATGTATGTATGTATGTATGAGACAAATAACCTCTTGAATCTTGAAATCTTGAATAATATCGCCACAAAACCGCCCAAAATACTTCGGTCTCTAATCGGTTCTTGGAGGGGGGGGTTCTCAGGAATAGTTTAATTGAATTTAATATTTCAACACAAATTGCCTGTGTTTTATGGTACAAATGTCCATCTGACTCATCAAAACGAGGCCAAGTCGAGCACAGTATGCCTCAGAGTGCGGAAGCGTTACGATGTGGTACCTTGACGTTCTCCACAGCTTGTTGAACCAGCTCTGCCATTCCAGCGCTGGAGTCCACTTTGGCCAGGCCGGCAGCGCTGGGCTCGTGTATTCTCAGGTCCCGGACCACAAGGTCAAAGTGGTTCCCCTGCAGTCGGCCGAGCTTCAGGGGCTCGCTGACTGAGCAAACCTGCGACAGACGCAGCCCCCTCCTCTCGAGCTCTGCAATCTTCTCTTTCAGCCTGAAAGTTCACAAAAAGCCAAAGAAATACACCATAAAAATACACACCGTGCACTCAACTGGGTACATCACTTTGAAACACTGCTGACTGCTTTGAGTTTTTCATTTTTTCAATTTTCCATTTGGATTTCCAAATGTGAATGATCCGATTCTCTTTAAAAAATCCAAATCGTGTTTGTTTTGATACAGAAAGAAATATTTCATTTGATGACACAATTTGCTATTATCCCTAAAAGAATGCTTTTACATAAAGGGTTTCTCTGTGTAGAAGCTGACCTATTGACTTGAAAAAGTTAAAACTACAGTCCAAACAACTAATTGACAAGAAGCAATACCGTTTCACTGAGACCTTCTTGACCACCATGGCCTGGTAGGTGATGGCTCTCTTGTCCTTGATACCGGCGTAGGTGAAGTCTGATGGCAGAACCCCGAGTGTGGCAGCCATGTAGCTGATGGCCTCGAGGGTCTCAAGGTTCTCCTTGCACAAGGTGAAGGCTGCAAGCGACAGGGAGAAAAAAAACACAATTAAGAGACGTGAAATATCCATATCATGTCCATACGAGGAATAATTTAAAACCCACCAGTGTACACCTCGTCTTCCGCCGCAGTCCTCTTTCTTGGTCTGACCCGCTCTCTCAGCCTGACCGTGATAGCCGTCTCCCCCTGGTCGACGAAGCTCTTGGTCTCCACCAGTTTGCCAAACCTGCAACTGAGGAAGTGGTGGACGGCCGTTCTGTGCTCTTTGATCTCGTCGGGTCTGAAGGTGTAGGACGTCCCCGACGCCTTGGCATCGATAAACCGGAAGAAGTCCTCCGCCTCCTCGTCCGTGACCAGTCTGGAGAGTTCAGTGTAGTCTGGGTCCACTCTCACGCTGATCTCTGGCTGGTTGGTGACGGTCATGAGGAAGGGGAAGTGGCGTCGGACGGCACGGTGGACCGTTGCCCTCTGGTCTTTGTCGGGGAAGGATCCCAGCGACAAAGACAACTCCTGGCCAGCTGGTTTCCTCGTCTCCTCCCTCAGGGAGCGTGGCACGTCATTGAGCGTTGCCACAAATTGCTCGAGATCCTCATACACAGATTGGCCTAATACTAGGTTTAGGTCAAAATTCATCAAGTCACTGTCTTCATTCTTAGAATCGACTGGGTTAGACGCGTTCTGCGTGACAGACAGGGAATTGTACTGCCTACATACTTGACTGGTTTCAAATTTTAATCTCTTCTCAGGTAAGGCACTGGAGTGACTTGGCTTTCCAGGAATTCGGGGTGCAGCGGACACAGCAGCAGATGTATTGACTAACTGACCATTGATGTCTATCTCAATGACCACAAAATCCTTGGTCAAGTTTTTGATTGTCCCGCGGAATCCTTCATGGCTTGACATGAAACAGGCGGGGACGTCGACGGCAGAACCCCCTTTCATTCTGTCCGTGTTTCTTCTTGTTCGGTATAATCTGGAGGCAAAAAAAACCACAAGAATAATAAGTCTACCGTGGAGTAGGAAAGCTGTAGTGTCGTAGGCTTTGTATACAACTCTACATGGCACAGCGTGTGTAATGCAGAGGTTTATTGTTTGTTGTTCTGCTCCGTATAATTACTGAGGACAATTACAAGTTCTACGGTTACTACGAATATTTAATACACGATTAAAACGGTCTACGTTTACCCTTTATACAGTATACATACATAAGTGAGTCCCGTTGATTGAGTCGGTCCTCTGCGGCTTTACTTCGCACAGGCAGCAGGTAAACAGAGCTAGTACACAACGAGCTGAGCGTTTCCGCGCCACGTGACAAACTGCCCGTGTTTCTTAAAGGGGCCGCAGCATTAAGCTATTATTAAGCTATTATTATTATCAAGCTATTATTATTATTATTATTATTATTATGCTATTATTATTATTATTAAGCTATTATTATTATTAAGCTATTATAATTATTAAGCTATTATTATTATTAATCTATTATAATTATTATTATTAAGCTATTATTATTATTATCAAGCTATTATTATTATTATTAATATTAAGCTATTATTATTAAGCTATTATTATTATTAAGCTATTATTATTATTATTATTAAGCTATTATTATTATTATTAAGCTATTATTATTATTATTATTATTATTATTAAGCTATTATTATTATTATTATTAAGCTATTATTATTATTAAGCTATTATTATTATTATCAAGCTATTATTATTATTATTATTATTATTATTATGCTATTATTATTAAGCTATTATTATTATTAAGCTATTATTATTATTATTATTATTATTAAGCTATTATTATTATTATCAAGCTAATATTATTATTATTATTAAGCTATTATTATTATTAAGCTATTATTATTATTATTATTAAGCTATTATTATTATTATTATCAAGCTATTATTATTATTAAGCTATTATTATTATTATTAAGCTATTATTATTATTTAGCTATTATTATTATCAAGCTATTATTATTATTATTATTAAGGTATTATTATTATTATCAAGCTATTATTATTATTATTAAGGTATTATTATTATTATCAAGCTATTATTATTATTAAGCTATTATTATTATTTAGCTATTATTATTATTAAGCTATTATTATTATTAAGCTATTGTTATTATTAAGCTATTATTATTAAGCTATTGTTATTATTAAGCTATTATTATTATTAAGCTATTGTTATTATTTAGCTATTATTATTAAGCTATTATTATTATTAAGCTATTATTATTATTTAGCTATTATTATTAAGCTATTATTATTATTAAGCTATTATTATTATTATCAAGCTATTATTATTATTATTATTAAGCTATTATTATTATTATCAAGCTATTATTATTATTATTAAGCTATTATTATTATTATCAAGCTATTATTATTATTAAGCTATTATTATTATTATTAAGCTATTATTATTATTTAGCTATTATTATTATTAAGCTATTGTTATTATTTAGCTATTATTATTAAGCTATTATTATTATTAAGCTATTATTATTATTAAGCTATTATTATTATTAAGCTATTGTTATTATTTAGCTATTATTATTAAGCTATTATTATTATTAAGCTATTATTATTATTATTAAGCTATTGTTATTATTTAGCTATTATTATTAAGCTATTATTATTGTTAAGCTATTATTATTATTAAGCTATTATTATTAAGCTATTATTATTGTTAAGCTATTATTATTATTAAGCTATTATTATTGTTATTAAGCTATTATTATTAGGGTATTATTATTGTTAAGCTATTATTATTATTATTAAGCTATTATTATTATTTACCTATTATTATTAAGCTATTATTATTATTCAGCTATTATTATTATTTACCTATTATTAGTAAGCTTTTATTATTGGTAAGCTATTATTATTGTTAAGCTATTATTATTATTATTATTGTTAAGCTATTATTATTGTGACGCTGCGTCCTTCGGGAAATCGTATAATCGGCCATTCCGAGTTGTCAGTCCCCACTTTCAATTGAATGTGTTCCCTTTCTTCTGTTGGGGAAAACGTGTACGCCCGCCGTACATGTGTGTTTGTATTGGCAAGCTTGTCAAATTCTACAAACTAAATAAAAATAAAAATAAAAATAGGTAAATTGGCCGTTTTCACGTCTTCACAGCTAATGGTCTGTGCCACCGTGCGGCTGTCACGGCGGGTTTGTTATCTTGGCCAACTCTTGGCCAGAAAAATCAGACCCAATGTTTTTCGACTTGGAAATTCCAATTTGAACAGGCACTTTCTTTGCACTTTCCGACTCCACTGGAACGCATTACAAGATAATACACTAAAGCAATGCATTACATCAATTCGTGTATG
>NC_137208.1:10502978-10542978 GCF_960531495.2 Zeus faber
GATAGACGTCTCGAAAACCGTCATGTGTCCAAATCTTTTCTTTTTCACACGATATTCAAAGGCACGATCTTACTTTCAGACGCAATCTCCAAACATTTCGGGATTCTAACTGAATTCCGACACACCTGTGGAGCGGATTTTAAACAAACGCCGAGGAACAAAGCGGAAGTCCGTTCGTACCCGTGGAGAGTCGGATTCCTCACGCGGAACGTGGCGCGGTGCGGATTGCGGGACGCGTACAAAGTTTTTTTTTGAATTGTAACCCTTAAAACCAAGTATACAAGTCATTTATATAAAATAATCACGTTACTAAAGTTAATTGTTATTGTCAACATATACACTATCAATGAATTTTGAATTATATGAATTACGTGGCCGAATTAAATGAATTTTATAAGTGTGTTTACTATGCCTTTTTTTTTCCGTGCTTTGCAAGCACTATATAACTGACATACCTGACGCATTTTGTGATGCGAGATCCTGACGCGGTTTGGGCATAAAGTAGGCTTCAGGCTTGAGATAACTCCGGGGCCCAGCGCAGCAGAATAGTCGCCGGCCTTGGCCCCCTCGTGCCGATTATCCCCATTGAGCGGATCCCCGAGTCAAAGTTAACCCCACCTCTCCGCCCCCCCGGCCTCTGCTCTGTCCTAATTCTGGATGTCTTTTTGTTTGTCTGGTCGCTTGTCCCCGTTTCCCAGATGGACGACGTGCACACGGAGTTCAAGGTGATGTACTCCATCGGCATCGTAACGCTCATCCTGGCCATCGCTGGTGTGTACGGAGCCGCCAAAGAAAAAACATGGCCTCTGGTAGTGGTGAGTATATGGAGATTTCCATGTATACAGTATGTGTACTGCACACAGATAGAGCAAGCTTCACAAACGACAAGAACGAACCAGATGTCCGTCCATTTCGATGGAGAGTCGGATTCCTCACGCGGAAAAAAAGCCGCGACGAGCGGCGCGGCGGAAGCTCCGCGCCCGACGGAGGTTCTGAATTTTTCAACTTGTGACAAAGTTTCGACCGGAAGCGATGTCGGTTGAGTTTTTTTTAATGGAATTAAAACAAAGTAAATAAGTCTTGTATATAAAATAATGACGTTGGTAACGGTAACCTTGGTTGTCACCACATTGACTATCAATAAATCTTTTTTTATATACGTAGGTGAATTGTATGTATTTATTATATTTTTCCCACTTCACACGATATAAAGGACATTTTAAACTCTCGTACACAGGCAAATGGTAGCTGTCCCGCCGAGCAAACTACTCGCCGTTGTACTGGAAAAAAAAAAACAAGCTGTCCTGTTTTCCCCGACATATTTTGTGATGCGATGCTCAGACGCAGTTTCATGCAACAGAGTCGGTTTGATGCCGCGGCGCGTGGGTTTGCAACGCGGCAGCACTTCATTTGAATTAGTTTCTTTAATTTCATGAATTGTAACTCATTCTACGTGGCGGGTCAAAGCTTCCCCAGCTGAATTCCTCTCTCGATGCGACAGGTTAAGCGCTGCCGTGCGCTTTTGTTACGTAGAACACCGGGGTCTCAGGTTTAGACCCTCGGTGCCAAAATATATAACCGAGCCGTCGCGGAGGAACAAAGTGGTTTCGGGAATATTGCATCTAGAGCCCCTCGCTCCCCTCTCCGTTGACAAATTCCGGCCCGTTTATTGGCCCTGTCTGTCTCCCTGGACACTGTTTTTTCTGTGGAGGCGGTAAGTTGACAGCCTCCATTGTGGAACTCACCGCAGGAAGCCCGAGCCCTGCGTGTAAAAAGTCGGACAAAGCGAGGGCTGTGTGCTTTTTTTTTCCCCGAGACGAGCGCTCCCACGGACGCACACCTTATCTGTTACGAGAAGACAGATACGCTCCCGACGTCAGTCCATAAACATCACTGACGTTCCGGGCTCCCGTGTTCCAAACAGACCCGGGCCTTACATAAAGCAGGCAAAAGTACTGAAGCAACCTAAACGTAAACATGTACATACTGTATATTTAGCAGGTAAAATCTTAAAATCAATAAGTATTTAGGATCATTTAGCGTTTGCATTCATCTTACATTTACATTATGTCATGTATGTGCTTCCCGCTTAATGTAAAATATAATCATTTGTATTTCTGAAGTGCAAATGAATCAATATGACATAAATTGACCCGGAAATATGCATTGGGGATTGTGCCTGTGTGTGTGTGTGTGTGTGCGTGCGTGTGTGTGTGCGTGCGTCCGTGTGTGGCTCACACAATATATTATAAACTTTTTTTTTTTTTTAATCGTTTTTATCTGTGTGTCTGAATTCCAACCTCTGCCTTACCCTCCCATTTTCTGTCGGTGGGGGAGTCACTTTGGAAATGTTACCGGAAAAATGATAAACTGTGTTCCTGTGAACCGTAACACTGCCAACATTTTTTGTCGTCGTGTGTGTTTGTGTCGCAGTTCGTGGTGGGAATGGGACTGACCAGCCTGGTCCTGTTGGTGGATTTTATAGGATGTCTGTGGCTGATGAGCGAGGTAAAATGGAACTATTTATATCTGTAAAACACGGCAGGTGATGGCTTTTTGTTTCCAAATAAATACTTAAAATCATATGACCACTGATTCAAGATTTTAGTATGGTCTCAGGCAATTATGAAGCTCCATGTCTGATGCGACATCCACACTTTTTACATTACATTACGTCATTTAGCAGATGCTTTCGTACGAGGGGCCTTACCATTTTACTGATTTATTCGAGTTCGAAAGTCAACATAGCCCCCCCTGTCTGGCATACAAACATATTATTTAGAATATCAAAATAGTGTTTAGTATGTCCAAAACCATCGGATGTTCAAATAGTATGTGAAAAGTACCAGTATGTATACCTCATGCAGTGTTTGTAGTAACACTGCACAAAAAAACAAATGAATATAATAATAATTATAATAATAATAATAATAATAATAATAATAATAATAATATTATTAATAATCTAATAATAACCTAATAATAATAATAATAACAAGAATAAGAATAATCTAAGTATAATTATTAAAATAATCAAATAATAATAATAATAATAATAATACAATTATAAAAACAATAATAACAATAATTATAATAATTAAGCTAAAATACCGTCGTGCACTGCCTCCCTCGCCAAAATACATGGATTAGATCCACAGAATAAGGTCTGTGGTTAACAAAGGGATAGAAAATGAAGAATGTCATCCAGCGTAGCACCATTTGGTTAAATTGATGCTGGCTGGTGCAGTTTGTCTTAGTATAACATTAGTTACTTCATTGAAGTATTCATATTTTAACCACAATGCACGTTCGTGAACAATGAACGTTTTTCATCCAAAAAAAATGAAAATTCTCTCATTGAACAAAATGCATCCTGTGTAGTTTTTTAAGTGAGAAAACACTGGAGTTTCAGTTCTGACTGTTCCTGTTCTACCGCTTATATCGATATCGAATACGAAATGAGAGTGAGGATGTTTTTCGATTGGCAGTTAAATTTTATTTTGTAAACTGTGTGCAATCAGAAAAACATTACAACAGCGGCGATGGTTTTTTATTTTTTAAATTTTTTATCAATTGCTTTTTAGACTTGTATGTGGCCCGACGTATGTTTGGAATCGGTGACTAAAAGTGGTTTTCTTACAGGTTCCTGAAGCTGTTAGAAAAGAGCACCTGGCGCTGATTCCCCTCTATGAAGCCAATATCTCTGAAAAGGAAGATTTCTATAAGATTCAGATCAGTGTAAGTATATGCTGGTTCGTGTGTGTGCTTCAAAGGTGAAAGCATTGATACCGCTGAGAATCCAAAACGTGTGTTTCTGTAAAATATAAAAAAAAAGATATAGAAAATTATATAGATATGAAAAAAAATAATAATAATAATAATAATATATAAATACAAATAAAATATAGATATCACTTTTGTCTCATATTCATCTTTCAGTATATAGCAAAGCTGCTAATTTCACTCTACTGCTGTGGTAGCAGCTTTGGTGTATCATGTCGTCTTTCGCCTCACTGCCCCTCCTCAGTTGCAGTGCTGTGGACTGGAGATCGGCTACGAGGATTGGGGAGACGACATTCCTAATTCCTGCCTCTGCCTGGAGCATCACCTCACTAAATGCGTGAGTGGGAAGTTACTTTGCTGAAAAATCCATCTCACTAATGCATTTTTGCCCTATTACGGCATTCAACATCCTACATCTTATGCAAAAACAATTTCAAACGGCCCGTGGCTTTGGTAGGTTATTTTTTATGAAATTCGCCATTTGCTGGTGGTGCTTTGTCTTTTTTTAAGGTGGTGGCCCCTCAGAACAACAGTCTCTCCGAGTACGGCGTCAACAACAACACTGTGATGGTTTTCCAGGAGGTAAGGAAGAGATCACTCGTTATAATAATAATAAAAAAATATATTCAGCATATACTGCATGTCCTCCAACTCCTCAAACTGCAGTCAAAAGGGAGGCGACAGGAGAACTTCATAATTGAAAGACTGTTCGTCGACAAAAAACGCACAAGTTCATTTCCCAGGCCACAGAGGAACGACATCTTCAGACTTCCTCCAGCTAGACCTTCCCACAGAACACAGACAGGACGCCGACCGGGAACCAAAACTGACGAGAGATAGACGTATTTCGACACATCGGCCTCTGCGCCGCCAAGATCTCACGGCCTTTTCTGGGGAAGTCACGCAACCAAATGTAATGACGCCATCTGGTCAAATCCGGTCTCCTGGTCTCCTGGCTCGGCTGCCGCTTCTTCAAGTAGGTCAAGAGGGCAAAATCGAAAACCGGAGACCGGATTTTCGAGCGAATTTAACCATGTAATTGGATAATAAGGTTGAAACCACAAATATAGGGCAAACAGGGTTGAACAGGGACATAATGTGCAATACTACAAGCATTTTGATGTTGTTGCTTAAAAAAATGTTCTGTGACCATCTGCAAAAAAACCTCTTCAACGGTTTCTACTGCCCCTGATTTGGACCTTTCCACCTTCAATTTTTTTCAGGGTAGACTATAAGTTGGGTTTTCATCCAAAAATTCCATTAAAGAGAGTGGTTCTACCCAGGTTTTTTTTTGTTTTTAAAACCAGAACAGCATCTAGAATAACATTTAGAGCTCACCATTGCAGAAGAGTACTAAGCGTATTAAGTATTAGGAGAGTATCAATGGCCGCCGTGTCCGGAATTAGTCCACTGTGCTTTTGTAAAGTGGCTGTAGTGTGTGTCACTATCTGTAGCTCATTTTAGTGTGACGTTGCATCTTACATGACATGTGATTGGTGTCTTCCTTTCAATAAGCCCGTGGAAATATTATTTTATTCATGAATCACAGTATATATATATAAAAAAAAGAAAAAGACGTTCATTTATATAAAAAAAAACTTTGAGGTAACTTTAGGTTGGGGTTGGGGTTTCTTTAAGCTTCTCGCTCCCTTATTACTTTGACCCAAACAGCAGCTACATGAACAAGTCCTCATTTTTTGGACGTGTTTTGGGGACCTCCCTCGGATGTTTGGCGATTTACCGTTTCACAGTTCTGCGGAATCTCGTCTCGCCTCGGTAAAAAAGTTTGAACACTTGAGATTTTTTTTCTTCTGTCAAACGACTGCGAATTGTCATCTTTTGCCTGTATATTGATGAGACATTTCTATTTAACTCTTGCACTTTGTTGTTTGTTTTTCACCTGCAACCTTGGACCCTGGCAATCGTACGGATTAGATATAATGTGTTTGGCCCGTGTTCGGCGCGCGCAGCGTTCTCCCCCATGCGGGAAAACTGCCAGGAGGTCACAAGTTGTCGTCATCTATAAAACAGAACGTCATTGACAGAAAATCCTGTTTTGCCTTCGCCTCCTCTCTGCTAACACAAATGGCGAGCCGCTTCGGCCATTTTGACACCCTGTCGTAAGCCCGACTCGATAAACGACACGTGGCGTAACCTTTGGCTTCGGCCCCCAAAACACAGACAAACAAACATGTTGCAAAGGCCAGCGATTGACTAAGCCAGGCCCGGCTTTCCATCAATCCATCCGTTATCACGCTGCTTATCCGGGTCCCGGTCCGAGTCGCGGAGGCAACGGGCTCAGCGGGGTTGCCTGGACGTCCTCTTCCCGAGCGACTTCCTCCGGCGACTCCTGAAGGTGAATTCTGAGGCGTCTTCCCAGTCGGCAGTGCCTGGTAGACCTCCAAAGGGAGGGGGCGTCCTGAACAGGTGCCCGAAACGCCTCAGCCGGGCCCCTCTCGATGCGGAGGGGCGGCGGTTCTACTCCCCGATCGCTGAGCTCCTCACCCCGTCTGCAAGGCTGAGCCCGGCCCCCCTGCAGGGTCGCCTCGTTTCGGCCGCCTGTAGCTGGGACGTTTATTCTTTCAGTCATGACCCGTGGCTCATGACCATAGGCGATGGTTGGAACGAAGATTGACCGGCGAATTGACCCATCCGTCCGCCAATCTCCCGCTCGAATGAGACCCCTGAGGTAGCTCAATACCGTCCACTTGGCTCAGCTGCCTTCTTGCCGCCCAGAGGGGGGACAAACCCCCTTTTTTTTCCCAGGAGGGAACCGTGGCCTCGGATTTGCGGGGCGCCGACTCCCGCCCCCGCCGCGTCACACTCGGCCGCAAAATCGTTTTCTCCGGCTTTCCCCGATCTCTGGAAAGTTATTCACACACGAGTCCCCCGTGGATAACCGCAGCTCGCTGTGCGAGTCCCTCCTCCCCATCACTCCCTCAGTCGGTGGGAATGCAGCTGCGAGCTTGCTGACTTGCACTAGGTCTAGGAAGACGGCCAACGTTCCCAGTGTGCTCCCCCTTTTCCCCGATAAGTGATGCATAAGAGCTTTTTAAGCTTTCAGACCATATTCATGTCATCAGTTTGCTGACCACAACTGGCTACTGGCTTTAAACTTCGAACGCCGCTGAGAACAAATGCATTAACCAAGAGTGGGCGCAAGTGTAATCCCGAAATGATTCTGTCTGAGTGAGTGATTTGCCACACTTGTCATTCTCCTGCGTTTCAGCCATGCCTGCCACTCCTGATCCTCAGCGTGGAGCTTGTCCTAAAGGTGGTGGTAGTGTTATTGGTGTTCCTCATAGTCATTTGGGTAGGTACCGCCGTTCCACTTCTCCACTGTCTCTTGCCTTCATTCTTTTTTTTGTTGTTCCTCCGGTGAATGGTTAATACGACGTGACTTGTGACACCACCATATTGTGTGATCACTGAGGAATTGATTCACTTTAAAAAGAGCGAATCAGGTTTGCGTACATGTGAACGGCTTAGAAAAAAATGAAAATAAAACAAATTTGCTGCACGTTGAAAGAAGATTTTGGCACCCCCTAGGCGCGGTTCACTGTTATTGCATCTGGTCATATTTTTGTTAAATTACATTAAATTACATCACAATCCATAACATTACATCATTTGGCAGACGCTTTTATAAAAATAAAAAAATAAATAAAAAAAGAAAATCGAATTTTCTAGATTTAAATTCACTTCCTTTCAACGTACACACATTTTATAGACATTTAGGGTTGCAGGGTTGCGCGCAGCTCGAGGGGGATTCGCTGTGCCCACGCCGCCCCTCAGTGCCTTTCGCGGAACAAATGGCGGCGAGAACCCCCCCTGAACTCAAAGCTTTTGTTTGATGGGTGCGCGCCCCGAACCGCACGATGGACTAATGGACTAAATTGAACGGGAGTAAAATGAAAAATGATTATATTGAATCGGATCAAATGTAATTCAATTTTTAAAAAAACGTATTCGTTCACCTCTCTTATGTTCCCAGGTGGTGTCCACAGCGATGTCTTCCATCATTCTATGCCAGCTCAGGCGTAAGGTCGTCCTCCCGACAGTCACCTACAGTTCGGAAGCCAAAGCGGGGAACTACACCACTCTCATGGACACTGTGGAAAACGAATGACCGTTGTTAGTCGCCCAAAAAAAATGTATTTCTTTCATTATTTTCCAGCCGAGCAAAAGGCGGTGGACGAATGATAATATTAAGACGTTGTCTCTCGTAAACTGCACGCGGTGCCTGCGCCAAATCGTGTCCTTGATTTTTGAAGTAAGTGGGGGCTGCTAAAGTGAATGCCATGATGCCTGGAGTCGGTGCCTCTGATGAGGTACACACTTTCTTTGGTTAAAGCTGCATTTTCTAGATTCAGCGCGTTGTCTTTTTTTCCCAACGCGGTCGTTAAGCTCCTCAGTATCACGCTTTTTATTGAATTTCGGACTAACTGAGAGGTCCCGAGACCGAGCGCCCAAAAGACAACACTAAAAAAAAACGCGATTGCGCCGCACTGTAACTGGAATTTGGAGACGATACGTTTTGTGCGGTTTTTCACGGAAAACGGAGTGAAATGCCACCGCACAGCCTCTTTGCGACTTGTCTGCGGAAACGATTATTATAGTGTCATAACTGCAAAGGAAATCAGGGTTTTACTTTGGCTCATTTAACTAAGACAGTGACAGCATCATATTCAACAATTTGTACTGAATTTTTGGATTGTTCTTCAGGCTCGTCAATGGGCCTGAAATAATTAGTCCATTTCAAGGGCAAATGGATGTACTGGTATTGTATGTATGCTGGCGCTGGCATTTCCAACCTCCTTTGTCATTTACTCCATAATATGTGTATTGGAGTCCTCAGACGTAATTTCACAAAGTGGTAGAACAATTTGTTCAGGGCTTTGTTGTAAGGCGTCATTACTGCAGCGGCCAGACACAGTGAGAGTGATATGCACCAATTGAATGAATGAACTATTCTTAAGTGGCAACCAAAGAGAAAGGTATATTTACATAATAGAATATCACATAATCAATAATCACCTCCACTCCCACTCACAGTGGACGCTGACGAGAACAACATGGTCAGGCGTGAAACACAACTAAATGCTATATGAATTACTGCAAAATGAAGCGATCATTTTTACTCTATGGTTTGAATACGAATTCCCAGATATAATCTGCCACTGAGATGTTGTATTGCGTGTAATAAAGAAAGGTTTGTTCTTTTTTTTTTATATTGTTTTTTTTAGTTTTTACTCCTATCGATATACCTATGTATCTTCAGATATCAAGATAAATAGAATTTGGACGGCCATTTAAACCTGTAAACTTTGAAGAGAAGCAATATAAAGACATGAATCACAATTCAGGCAGAATATGTTTGACAATATACGAGATGAAGGCTAGGAATCTAATTAGGACAGCAACACTGGTTGGTTCTGTTTTCTCCTTGTTCAGCACTTTCTCTGCCCCTCCTCCATAATTGAGATGAGCATGTCATCCTCAATAAAAACATGCAATAGAGAAAGTCCCGTTCCCTGTCTTACAATGCAGTTGAACTATGCAGAAGAAAAGGCATCAGCAACAATCCTCAACATTTCCAAAAAAGAAAAACTGGGTCTTGCTATCACTAAATAATTGTTAGTAGCTATCATATAGGGGAAAATTATTTGATATCATATAAGTGTATATACAGTATGTAAATGAGTACAATACGCATATTTTTTATACATTTTATTACCTGCGGTTCAGCCAGTGGCTGCTAGAAAACCTCGGACTTGGTGGAAGTCAATGGAAAAAAAAGAGCCTTCTCTGGAGAACTGCAAAGCCAATTATTTTACACAAGAGATGCCTCACTTTTCTCCTTCCGACAGCTCCCCCGGTTGTGATTTTGAAAACTGTGGCTATGTCTGCGTTAATAAAGAAAATGGGACATGTACGTTTGGGGGCGTGTTTGCATTGATTTACAGGTGTCTGGTTCCATTCCACCGCAGGGTGGGCGTGTGTCTCTCTTCAGAACCCAATGGTGACATCACCGACGCTACCCAATGGGCCTGTTTCCTTTGTTCCAAAATTGCTTCAACTGTCTCCGATATAAGATTAGATTCAAGAGAGATCAAACACACATACACACACACACACACACACACAGAATAAATTTAAATGGTTAAATTCTTTAACTTAGAAAAAAAAATTAAATTGAAATTATTTGGGAGCCACTGGGTTAATAGTTCATTTTTACTGAAAGAGTGACTTTTTAGTTACCAGTTCCAATGTGATCTTCCTTTGATTCGCATCGCGGGGCTGTGTTGCCTCAATCCACCTGAGCCGGTAGCGCAGCATTCTATTGTTTCCACAGGTGCTGCAGAACAGGTTCTGGGCGGAGTCGAGAGAGAGAGAGAGAGAGAGAGAGAGAGAGAGAGAGAGAGAGAGAGAGAGAAGGAATAGAATATGCCGGTGGGGGCAGGATAGCTGAGGGGGAGAGAGGGGAAGTGTAGTAACCTGGGAAATGATGCAGTGAAAGCAACAGGTGGACTCTGCAAGAAGGACGGTTGGAGAGCCCAATTTTCTCACTATCCCCGACAGTGGAAAAGTTTTGTTTTTTTTCTGAGCCATTCTGTGCCGGAGGAGTAGCATTATGGGATGTGTATGTACGCCTAATGTTGCATCGAAGAGGGTCAACACTGAATGAACTTGGACATTGCTGGACATTTTAATTCCCTTTTTAATATCTCAGATGTCACTAGTGAATTGTTTTTCACTTCACTGGTAACTATCGACAGATCGGAGATATTCATCTACCAATTCATCTCGCCTGCTTTCCTCCATCTCCCCTGATTCCCGGGGAAAACGTTTGAACCGGAGGCCTCAGGTAGCGGGAGGTGCAGCGGACCGAGTACCTCCACCATGCAGACCCCCGTCTTGGAACAGGACGACTCTTTCGACTTCCTGTTCAAGATCATCCTGATCGGAGACTCCAACGTGGGGAAGACCTGCATCGTCCAGAACTTCAAGTCGGGGGTGTTCTGCGAGAAACAGCAGAACACCATCGGAGTGGATTTCACCGTGCGCACCCTGAACATCGAGGGGAAGAAGATTAAGGTGAGTGTGCACGGTTTTTTTTTTGAAAATGCATACCGGATCTTATTGAACCTGCCATCTCAGGGACTAGCTTCTTCCAGGCCTACATCCAGAATTTCCCCTGACAAACAGGTTTGGCTGAACGGAATAAAACTATGTCAACCC
Organism: Zeus faber; assembly: GCF_960531495.2. Taxonomy (NCBI): domain Eukaryota; kingdom Metazoa; phylum Chordata; class Actinopteri; order Zeiformes; family Zeidae; genus Zeus; species Zeus faber. The sequence continues at coordinate 10,514,004 of NC_137208.1, forward strand.
GCATGGACTTCTCATATTATTTTGGTTTGGTATTGAAGAGGCTGAAAGCAAAAAGGGCTTTTTCCTCGTGACCTTGTTGCGTCTGTTTCAAGAATGCACCTGCATTGATCCTTATCTAGGGCATTGAGATGGCCACTGTCTTTGTTTTCTGGCTTTTAATTTGGTCTCTCTTCATTTAACAGCGGAATAAAACCCCTGAACCTCACTATACTGTATGTCAGTAAACAACACATGGTATTTGCCCAAAACAACCTTTTTAAGGTAACTTTTTCATTCAGCCAATGGTGAACCAGCAGTTGAACGCCAGTTAAGTGGAACCAAGCACGACCGGTCGTACAGGTTCCGCTGCCCCGAATGAAGCTGTTGCGGAAAATACCCTGCAATGGAACTTCTTCCCCCACAGGTAGAGGGAAGTTTTTGAAGTGATTCAACGTCAGATTTCTAGAGGTTTATGTGAGCGCGACTCTGTCATTTGAAACGCTCAGCGGTTTATTCGAGCCGGAATGGAGGACGTTTCTCTTCAAAGACGGGGTTTCGTACATTTTTTTTTCGAGAGAGTCTATATCAGCGCTTTTGTCAAATGACAATACGAATGTGCCGCTCTCGACACGTCAGCCTGTCAAAGCAGAATGGGAGAGGCGGTTGGGGAGTTGTTAGAGAGCGGTAATAGAGGCAAAACAGTCCAGGGTTACATGGAGACAAGGCCAGACTGATGGCCAGATCACTGACAGTTTCCCACTGCATTACATGCCATATATATTACCACTATGATATATAATATTATCACTTTGATCAAAATTCACATTGTAGTTGCACTTGTTAAGATCGGTGTTCTTTATAAAATAAACATAGGACGAGATGTTGGTGGGTGAATCCTCCTGTGAACGTGACCATTAATAGAGTTAGGAGTTGTGTTGTACAGTATGCAATGTAATGCATGTAACATGAGACATGACAGCCTTGCTATAATATATAATACATAGTGTATATACAGTTTATGATGGCAGTTAAGCTGATGGGTTCCTGAGGCTGGATGAGTTTCTATGGCAGCTGTTACTGTGCCATCATGCTCGGTGCTGCCAGGTTCCCAAGTAGTTTCTCCCAGAGGAGGCCCAGGATGACATAATACTTTCTCTGTGTGTGTGTTGATGTATCTGTGTGGGGGTGCATGTGAGGAGCCAGACAGATCCAGAAAAATACAGTCGCACACCTGAGATGATCCATATATCCACACGTGTCCCGGCTGCTGATGTGTACATGGACATACCGATCAGCCACAACATTAACACCACCACTAATAACCACTAATATTGTAGCTCCCACTCGTGCCGCCAAAACAGCTCTGACCCGTTGAGGCAGACTCCACAAGACCTAGTACATCCCATAGATGCTCGATCGGATCGGACATCCACATGATGTAGAAGAAAACGTGATTCATCAGACCAGGCCACCTTCTTCCATTGCTCCATGGTCCAGTTCTGGGGTTCACGTGCCCACTGTAGGCAGTGGACAGGGGTCAGCATGGACACTCTGACCGGTCTGCAGCTACACAGCCCCACACACAGCAAGCTGTGATGCACTGTGTGTTCTGACACCTTTCTGTCATAGCAGCATTAACTTTTTCACCAGTTTGTGCTACAGTAGCTCTTCTCTGGGATCGAACCAGACGGGCTAGACTTCACTCCCCACGTGCATCAATGAGCCCATGGGCGCCCATGACACTGTCGCCGGTTCACCGGTTGTCCTTCCTTGGACCACTTTTAGTAGGTAGTAACCACTGCACACCGGGAACACCCCACAAGACCTGTGGTTTTGGAGATGCTCTGACCCAGTCATCTAACCATCACAATTTGGTCCTTGCCAAAGTGACTCAGATCCTTACACTTGACCATTTTTCCTGCTTCAAAAACATCAACTTCAAGAACTGTTAACTTGCTGCCTGATATATCTCACCTCTTGACGGGTGCCACTGAAACGAGATGATCAATGTTATTCACTTCACCTGTCAGTGGTTTTAATCTTGTGGCTGATCAGTGTATGCGTGTGTGTGTGTCTGTGTGTGTGTGTGCGTGTGTGTGACAGATACAGGTGTGGGACACAGCAGGACAGGAGAGATTTCGAACCATCACGCAGAGCTACTACCGCAGCGCTCATGGGGCCATGATCGCTTACGACATAACAAGACGCCCGACCTTCGACTCGGTGACCCACTGGATCCAGGAGGTGGAGCAATATGGAGCAGCCAACGTGGTGCTGGTGCTAATCGGTAAGTGTGCGTGTGTGTGTGTGTGTGTGTGTGTGTGTGTGTGTGTGTGTGTGTGTGTGTATACAGGTGCATATACATGTCAGAGCGATTCGTCAAAAGTTAAAATGGATCTTCTATATGATATAGACAACAGGGTGCCATTTCTCAGCCGCACAGGTTTCATCGCTCTTAGCCCAAGAACAGGATGTGTGTTTTGGTGCGTATTTGGTAGCAGGCGATCAGAAAATCCCCGTGGCTTCCAGTGCTGTTTGGAGATCTCACCAGTAATTGCAAGGGGAAGACACAATGCTGAAAATGTCCCCAGTTGCTTGTTTCCTATGGCGTTCGGAGAAACCGTCACTGCTGTGACCTGCTGTTTGAGTCACGCAGCAGTGACGCCTTTGTAGTGGGGGGGGATTGATTATTAGAGCACAGTGTGTTTTCTTTGTCTTCAACACACTGAACCAATAAATGTTTTGGGACTGGCAGCTGTAACTGTAAACTGTGAATGGAACCCCTTCCTTGGTGCTGATCACACACACGGGCCCTGGGGGGAACAGACAGTTGCACAACCTAAACCCCCGTGACCCTACATCCAGAGACGGATCTGCACGTCCAGGGTGGAAGGCTTTGACGTCTTTTGGATATTTTCCCCCCGTTGGTTTTAGGCAACAAATGTGACTTGGATACGGAGCGCAGCGTTCAGTTTGAGGAGGCGTGTTCTCTCGCCAAGGAGAGAGGGGTGCTAGCTGCCCTGGAGACTTCCGCCAAGGTACTGCAAACACACGCACGCACGCACGCACGCACGCACACACCTGAACACAGAAACATGCACATGATGGAAATTATGGAAATCGTTACAAGGGCAAACTCAATGTTAAACTGTATCTGTGTGTGTGTGTGTATGCGTGTATGTGTGGGTGTGTGCGTGTGTGTGCGTGTGTGTGCGCGTGTGTGTGTGTGTGTGTGTGTGTGCGCGTCTGTAAACGCGTTTCCTTTATGCAGGACAGCCAAAACGTAGAGGATGCCTTCGTGGTGATGGCCAGGGATCTGCTTTCCCGCAACGGCCTTCCAGTCCAGCCCGACGAGGAGGCGCGCGCCCGGTCTCCCCGCGTCCTCCTCCGCACAGACTCTCGGCCGGTCAACGGCGCGCCGGCGGCCGCCGCCGCCTACACCGCGGCGCCGGAGAAGAAGGCGTGCTGCTGACGAACACGGAGGGGGAGCGCTCGGCGAGAGGCAGGGGGAGTGAAGGGAGGAACGGTGGCAATCGCTCAGCAGCAGACCGCAGAGAGGCAGAAATGACCTTTGACCACACGGGGGTTTGCAAAGTCATCCAGTACTTCTGTATGTAACGACAATTAATTTAGTGTGAATGAAAATGTACCTGACAATATAGCTACGTCGGTCGTTTGAACACGCGAGTACCTCATTATATGTGACGTGTCTCACAAACCCATGTGGGCTGGACACCCAGGGTGTTGTGTGACGCCGAAATACATCAGGTTGAGGACAGAGAAGTGGCGGTATATTACAGTATGAGACCTTACAGTCATTGTTTTTTTGTTTTTTTTGTAACGCAGTGTGTTAATATGCAACTGGGGCGACAATGACAGGATGGCGTCCAGAGGAGGCGCTGTAATCAAGCCAGAGATTCAGTCGACTGTGGGTCGAAAGCGAATCCGGAACATGAGATCCACCCGATCAAAGTCAATCCAAAATATCCACCCATTCATATATACGCTAAATATTAAATATATGTCCGCTGCTAAGCCCAGAATGTCCGTCATGCCTACGGAAATACTGTACGAGAGCGCTTGTGCCTCACCAAGAAAACCTTTTGAGAAAAAAGATGAGATTTTTCGTTTGGTTAGTAACTTCCATATGTCAGTAGCACCCAGTTGTACTTCTGTTTTGAGCTGTGAGTATATTCCGCTTCTAAATGTGAGGTGATATGAACTCACTGGTGAACATGAATGATACTAGTGGACAACTTGACAGTGTTTTAGAGGTGTGTGTGTGTGTGAGTGTGGGTGCGTGTGCGTGTGTGTGTGTGTGTGTGTGTGTGTGTGTGTGTGTGACAGATACAGGTGTGGGACACAGAAGGACAGGAGAGATTTCGAACCATCACGCAGAGCTACTACCGCAGCGCTCATGGGGCCAGTGTAAGCGTGCGTGCGTGCATGTGCATTAACAACAATGTCTCGTATATTGTTCGTATGCGTTTGTCATGTATGACATCTGTCCTGTTACTAAAAAGCCAAGAATGCTGTGAATTTGTCGTGAATCTCATTGGAAAGCTCAAATGACGAGCCGTCATTCCTCGTGATCAAATGGAAGTCTCAATAATGCTTCTGTAAATCGAAGGTCTGTGAGATTTTTAATAAAAAACAAAACGTCTGAATGTATGGCGATTGGTACAGGAGCCCACACAGGCACAGTCAATCATATCCAACCGTTCAAATTTCCAAATCTCATTCTGCAAATTATGCACCGCCCTCAACTGAACACTGGAAGGAGCTGTGGAGTCATTTATACTTGGAGCAGTTCTTTATTGACCTTCAGTAAATATAAAATGTAGGAAGGCAAATGCCCGCGCGCACACGTGCACACACGCGCGCGCAAACACACACACACACACACACACACACACACACACACACACACACACACACACACACACACACACACACACACACACACACACACACACACAACACAAGAACAACAACGCCAGCTGGTCCCCATCCACATGCAAATCAGTGTATGACACAGTTCATCTGTTTCCTGTCATCTTTAGTGGATCATTATTGATGGTCCTGCAATGATGTGTGTGTGTGTGTGTGTGTGTGTGTGTGTGTGTGTGTGTGTGTGTGTGTGTGTGTGTGTGTGCGCGCGTGTGCACGTGGGTGTGTGCATGTGTCTCTTAGCACCTTTTCACTGTGCGCGTCCATCTACAGCATTCAAACATTCGAAAGAATCTTCAGGGAAAAAAAAAAAAACGCCCACATTTATTCCCAGAAAACAGATATAAAAATCATACATTAATTCATCAAAAACATCGACAATGCCTAAAAACTACCTTAAAAGTAAATCCTGAAAGTATATCCTCAACTAGGTATCGTGTAACAGAAGAGCACCAGGTTGGAAAATTCATACTTGTCCTTTGGGGGTGAATCAAAGCGATTGGATCTGATACAGACTACATTGGGAATGTTCTAAAAGATAAGAAAAAAAAAAACCATCTCAAATATTCCCGTTCCATCTCAAATATTCTCCTATCTCCAAAATGTGCTTTCTTTGTCAAGGATGGTCTGACCAGCATCTAATCGGGACCCACAAATGTTCGATCGCTCGGTGATGTACAGTATATTGAGTTGGCCGACTAATTTCAGGCCTTTTTTTAAACATTTTAAGACACAATCTGGGGGGCGATTTTCCTGAATGCTCACCGAACTGATGACGTTTATTCCTTTTTTATTATTTTTATTTTTTTGATTCGGGGATGGCATCGGACGGTCTTCTCGAAAATGCAAGCGAAATAGAAAGTCCGTCCATTGGCCGCCATCCATCGCTCCGTCCGATCCGCCTGGGAATCCGTCTCCTCCCGCCGCCGCCCCCTGCGCTCTAGCTCAGCCGGATGATCTCAAACTTCTTCCGCTTCCTGTCCTTCAGCGGGCTCGGCAGGCGGTCGCCCCTCTCGTCCGTTTCCGCCGTCAGCTCCTGGGCGTCGTTCTCCGTCCCGCCCTGCCCGCCTCCCTGCTCCCCTCTGTCCGTCTGCCGGTCCTTGGGACACTCCCCGTTGTAGGTCTTCACGTAGTCCGCCACGCGCCAGCCCTCGAACTCCTTGGGCTCGGCGCAGACCAGGCCGGTGTGGGCGACGCCCGGGTGGTGCTTGAGCCAGTAGATCAAGTAGTGGATGTTGTAATCGCAGAACCAGGGGTTTTTGCCCAGCGATAACTTCCGCAGGAAGTAGAGGTCCTCCAGCACGCCGTACTGGAAGTAGCGGAGGCTGTTGTTGGAGAGGTCCAGCTCGCGCAGGTACAGGAGGCCCGCGAACGCGGCTGGCGAGGGGGAGGAGAGAAAGGTACAGTTAAAAATTTATGAATGCCGGGTTCGGGGACCCGCGGCGGAGGCAGCCATGCGGGGCGCCAATCTACTCAGTGGGAGCGGTTAGGGATTCGGCGTCTCGCTCAAGGACGCCTTGACAAAGGACCAGACGTGCCATCCTCACCTCACTGAATTGCTAAATAATTGGCCATTCCGTTGCCCTTTGCTGTTACTTTGTGAAACGGGGAAAAGGAAGATAGAAGCATTTCCGACCACAGGCTGCACCTGCAAACCTGCAGGCTGAATCCTTGCTACTGTCTAGCCTCTTCTCTCATTCCATCTATTGTTTCTGACAGACTAGGGGTTCTACTTACCTTTTCCTTTTTTTCCTTCTCTATCAAGGGAAAAAAACATGAACCTGTACAATGCATTGATGACTTTTTTTTTTTTTTACACGACAAAGACGGAGCACAATTTCAGCCTGATTCGTGAGGAAATCTATTTCTACATACTGTATATCTACGCACACTCTGTATCAACTTAACTGGTATTCAAAGAGGCAAAGGACCGGTAAAATAATGCACATTTCCATTCGCACCTCACTTAAACATATTATGCGCACGCTTGTTTAAACAAAGGTCCCGGGGTTTTGAAAACCAGACCGCGATCCCGACATTTTTGCACCAAACACCCGGAGCCCCAGCTGGAGCCGCTGTGTTTCGCGCGATAGGAAATAATAAGCGCCTGATTGGCAGGCGTACACATCCGGGGGGGCTTGGTCTGCGAAGTTCCATGTCTGGGGGTTGAGGTTTTCCTATTTTTTCATTCTGCATCAGAGGTCAAGCACCGTACGGCAGATGCATTTCCATCCGAGCTTATGGGACGGAAAACTCTAATCACATCTCAATCAAATGTGTGTGTGTGCGCGAGAGATAGGCAGAGAGAGAGAGAGAGAGAGAGAAAGAGAGAGAGAGAGAGCGAAAGAGAGAGAGAGAGAGAGAGAGAGAGAGAGAGAGAGGACAGGAAATTCTGCCATCATCCATTATTAATCCACGACGCCGTGTGCACAGTGGACGTTCGAGGCCACCTGGTCCCGAAAACGAAAAGAGGAGCTGTTGACGTGTCTAATGGGTTGCAGACGTCTTTAGCAGAGGGAGAGAGAGAGAGGGAGAGAGGGAGAGGGAGAGAGGGCGGGAGACAGAGAGCGAGAGAGAGAGAGAGAGAACAGAACATAAGTAGATGTTTCTGTGTGACTGGGTAATTGGACGGTCTGTTTCACGCTGTCCGCTCTAGCCTTGGGCTTAGCTTTGATCTGGAAAAACGGAAGAGGGGAGGAGGGGACGGAGAGGAGGGGAGGGAGAGGAGGGGAGGAAGAGGAGGGGAGGAAGACCAGCGAGGGAGGAAGAGGGAGTCGGAGGGGGGGGGGGGGGGGGGGATTTAAAAGTTTCAGAGCTGTCGTCTTTTTACTCCGCTTAGTTCAGTAGTTGCAGTTTTCCGCTACTATCCAGACATCAGCCTTATCTCCCCTTCTCCTCCCTCCCTCCCTCCCTCCCTCCTCCCCCCTCCCTCCCTGGTGCGGTTCTACTACGATGAGACCCTCTTATCGTTATTCTCGTGGGAAATCGCAGTTCCCCAGATCTGCTCCTGGTGTTTGGCTGTTTCCAAGTCGCTGTGACCGCGCTGGGGGCCAATGTGGTCCGCATACACGGGCTCCCCGCTGAGGCTAAACAAAGCGCTCTGTGCCTCCACAGTGGGAATATTGTTCGGTTTCCCAAGTTTTTCTTTCTTTTTATTTATTTTTTTTTCCACGAGGAACTCGCTTGCTCAACGTTTGTTTTCAGTTTTCCTTTTCGTCCCGAACCGTCCGTTTTTTTTTTGTTTTTTTTTCTATCGATGGCTCCCAAAACTACGAAGTGCAGATGTTGGCTCTCCGTGCTCCCGCGGCGTGGGAAGCTGCGTGGTATCGGGGTCGCTAATCCACCCCATCCGTCCGTTAAGACAGTGGCGGACAAATCAGAACTTCCACTCGAATCCTCCTCACCTTAATGCGACGCGATTGTAAGGAATGAGAAAAAAAGAAGGAGGAGCAGCCCGCGGGGAACTAACCCGCATACCGCCAAGGAACACCGCCGCGCATTGACTTGCCTTTGTGCTGCGGCAACGCCAGCAATGAATCCCCACAGGGGGCCGAATGTGCCGCGGACTGAAGGACATGCCTCCCGGGGGGCACAGGTGTCTTGGCAAACCCGGCCCAGACACCGGCACGCGCCCCGGAGGGGGATGAGTCGGCGAGCGTTAAATACAGCTCGTCTGGTGTTCAGGATGGTGGAGGGAGAGAGAGAGAGAGAGAGAGAGAGAGAGAGAGAGAGAGAGATGAACAGACAAAGGTCGAAAGATCGGCGCGGGGGAGGCAGACGGGATGGATGAAAGCGGGGAAGAGAGGTCGATAGTTTAATGATTACTGATATGCAGATTTGGTCGGCACACAATTTGTAATGCGAAGGGAAACAAAGTGAAATTGCTCAACGTTACCGCACCGGCTCGTCACGTTGCCCACAAAAACGAATATATCTAACACGGAAACGCAAAACTCCGTCGTGCCGATGGTCGTTGCCGTCATTGTTCACAGCGTCGTGTGAATTTTCAGTGAATTTTCCGAGTGACTAAAAAATTGTCTTCACCCGCCTATGGAGAAGGACGGGGGCCCCGGGAGAAGAACCAGAATCAGAAAAAAAGAAGAAAAGTCGAAACTTGCGATTAAAATGAGTTTATTGAGTCGGAGCGACATTTCGGTCAAAGGGCCGTGTACAGTACGTTACATGTCTCCACCGACGGCCATTTTCTTTCGTGCAATTCGCCTCCGGCCTAAACCTCCGAAGGGGTTTAGGAACGATCACCGTGAGCCTCAATTTTTTTTTGACGTTGTTTACGATGGATATATGGAGAGGTCAAAGGTCATCCTCCATATCCACATATAGGGTGTACATGGGTCAGGCGACCCGCTGGCTCTGGAGGCCGCATACTTAAAGTAAACACCAACGAATTTGAGGATTGTGTTCAGAAGGAGAGTGTGTGTTCCATCCACTGATGAGACAACATTTTCCTGCATAGCAATAATAATAATAATGATAATAATAATAAAGCGTTTATGCATCTGCCATGCATGCTTAATAAAACATTATAGTAAATTGGTGCTGACATTTGTCTGTTTACATCCGTGTGTGTGTGTGTGTGTGTGTGTGTGTGCGTGTGTGTTTGTTCAGGAGTGTGTGTGTGTGGGGGTGTGTTGACGTTGGCCGCGGGTGGATGCGTCTCCGCCGGCGCGCGACGCGTCCCTCACCTGTGTGTATGCGGTCCAGGCCGTTGCTGCTGAGGTTGAGCAGTTTGAGGTCTTTGGCGAACAGGAAGTGTTTGGGCGTGAGCTGTCCGATGTGGTTACCGGACAGGTCCAGCTTCACTATATCCGAAGGCAGCTCGAACGGAACCCTCTTCAAGTCTGCAGCGGGAGAGGGAGAGAGAGAGAGAGAGAGAGAGAGAGAGAGAGGGAGAGAACGAAGACTCATGAGGTTTATTATTAACTCCATCAACAGGAACTACGTCGAAGAGAGAGGGATTCCCGTTGGGCGATGCCTCAGAACAAATACGAGGTTTGCGATGTGAGACGAGGGTACCGTCTGGGATTTCGCTTGTTTGGAATGTTGCGATGTAGTTTTAATGTCGTCTTTTAGGCTCCATGACAGTAAAGGAACACAGTTTTCTGAACTTCACGGACTGTTCCAACTGTTCTAAGGCCCTCTACCTGGGTGGTCATAATATCCATAATATCCCCTCTAATGATCGGTCGCATATTTCTTATGCCTCATGAAGATATCAACGCCGCCTCACGACTCCACTCGCGCAACTTGCGCCGAGAGGATGTTTCACCGGCTGTGACGGTGACATACGGGGGGGAGTTTTTTGGGCTCTGGACAAAAGCGTCTGCTGAATGACGTAATGTAATGTTAAGAGGAAGAAAGGCGGGAGCGGAGTTCAGAGCTGCCTATTGGAGGCGTTCAGGAGGCCGGTGGCGGCCATGTGTCGGGATGTCGCGCAGCCGGCGTCCTTTCTGTCCGCGATTGGGAACGGGATTCAATTCTAGGCGCCTTCAATGGAGAAAAACCCAGAGTCTGCGAGGTCTGGGGGAGGCAGAATGCGTGGGTGCGAATGGAAAGACCAGTTGTTGGTGATGCCGCTGCCAATGCCGTCAATAACCATATCTCGGTTCTCTCAATACTGGATCACTTTAAAAGAGAGGGTCCCACCGATCGAAAAGTAAGGTTTAGATAAAAAAAAATAAAAAATGAACTTTTCCTGAAAGTAGGGTCCCATGTTTACATTCTGTCGACTGGTAAGACATGTTCGTTGTGATGCTTTTTCGGTATTTATTTACATAATATATCAAATTACAAGGTTACATGGAGCTATGGAGCCAACGTGTTACAGCAGGGCAACACACACACACACACACACACACACACACACACACACACACACACACACACACACACACACACACACACACACACACACACACACACACACACACACACACACACACACACACACACACACACACACACACACAGAGGGGCCGCTCTTGCTGTACTCGTACATCTTCGGCCCTCTTGAAGAATGTAATGCATGAAACAGAGCTTCCTCCTTATTCCCACCACAATAGGAGGGCTTCCGGTGGCTTTGTGGAGTTTAACCTAAAAACACATGTCACATGTGCTGTACGATCGCTGCGATCTGGGGGAAGCTTAAATTCTAGCTTTGCCTCCCTCAGCAAGCCTGTCCGGCAGCTAGAAATACACCAGTCTGTGATGTCACCAGGCGTTGATCAAGAGCAGGCAGATTTACCGTGGAACAAAGTGTCTCTTGAGGCTGTCGCTTGATGTGTATCTTGGGACATTTTTATTTTTATTTTTTATGTTTTTGGGGGGGGGGGGGGGGGGGGTGTTGGTTTCTGAGCTTTGTCTTTGTCGTCTTGGTTTATTAAAACCCTCTGTCATTTGAAAAAGCCAATTTTACAAATGCAATGGATTCATTACATATGAATAATGGATTTGTTGATATATCGTGAATAGGTAATAAGTCATTGGTGCCGGCATTGACTTGAATCAATAAGACACTTAATCACTGGAACACGTTTTGCTCATTTAAATGACTATGCAAAAATAGATTTCCTCAATGTCAAATTAAATTAAATTGAATTAACAATTGTTACAATTATAACAATGATGTTCCTGTGCTCTGCTGCAAATACTGACGACAAATGTGTTGTCTAATTCCTCAACAAAGATGAGTTTGTTAAAGAAAGACAACAAACACCAAAGGGTCGTAGTGGATGGATCCCACTCGACATTGCGTATAAATAACTGTTTGAAACCGGGGGGAGGACATCTGCTGCGCCGATTGAACTGAATGACATGCCGCTGTTTTAGAAAACAACCATCTGTAGGTGGTCTGGTTCTCATCTTTGGCGACAGGGGCCAGCATTGTCAACAAAAGTCAGCGTGGACGGCTATTTTGGAGATTCGCAAAGCGATTGCAAATGTGCTGTGGAGCTGTAGACGGACAGACGGTCCGGGTCCTGATTTCCGAATCACAGGTCTAAGAAATGCAAAGTTTGCTTGTGTCCATGTGTCTGCGTGTGTGTGTTTGTGTGTGTGTGTGTGTGTGTGTGTGTGTGTGTGTGTGTGCTCTCGTGTGTGCGTGCAGGTGTGTGTATTTGTCTGTGTGTGAGAGATGAGGAGGGGGTGAGAAAGATGAGGAATCCATTTCAACAGAAAAAAGAAGGATGGAATGTGTGTGTGTGTGTGTGTGTGTGTGTGTGTGTGTGTGTGTGTGTGTCTGTGTGTCTGTGTGCGTGTGTGCGCACGCGTGTGTGTGTGTGTGGGTGAGTGTGCGCGTGCACCTGATCACACATGTAAGAATATGCCTACGCACATTATGTGTGTAAGGACTGTTACATCTGTAAAAGTAAATCAACTAAAGAGGGAAAACATGTCCAACAGACACACACACACATGCATGCACACACACACACACACACACACACACACACACACACACACACACACACACACACACACACACTCACACACACACACGCACAGACGCAAACACAAACACACAAACATACACATTCTTCACTGCTGCAGATTCACATTCTTTTTATGATGCATATATTTACACACAGGCAGACTCGCAGACAAACAGAGAGAGAGAGAGACAGAGAGAGAGAGAGAGACAGAGAGAGACAGAGAGAGAGACAGAGAGAGAGGGGACGGCGACGAGCGTGTTACACACAGATGTAAGGAAATGTAGGAAACAGAAACCTTCAACTGCCTCTCTGCAGTGTGTCCGTCAGAAGAGTGGGAGCAGTGCCGAAACCTCCCCCGGTGATCGATGTCACAGCCAGCATCCAAATTCCCAGCCGCCCATGCGGGAAAGCAGACGCCCAGCCGCGCAAAGCGCTCAGGACGGGTCCGCCCGGCGGCCGGCAGTTCCCGTCGCACAGTCGTCTCTGGACAACAAACAAACCCTGGATCCTCTTGATAAAGTGTCGCAGCAACAAGGCTGTGTGGTTTCATCGCCTATGGTTTTGAATGTATTGTATAAACTGCATTGAACACCAAAATACAGAAAATACAGTACAGCGTTGCACATTTTGGGGTGAAATGGCTCCTTACGCCGGCCGTACGCTCATTGTATCCTTGTATACTTATACAGAACAATGATGTTACCTATGGTGACAAATTCACTGGTACAAAAATAACCCTTTAATAGTCCCCTCTAAATGTTTGCCTTTTGGGCCAAATTTGGCCTTAACAGGGTACTGCCGGTACTCTATTCTACTCCTGCAGGTACACTGGTAAGTTCTCCTTCCCAACAATAGAGTCCATATATGCAGTAAATCCGTGAATCAATTGACCTGTTTTCAAACTCGTGAACTATATTTCTCTGTTGTTTCTTCAGGCCAGAACCCATTGTGCTCCAGAATCCGTGGCGCAAAAACCACACAAAGCTGTTTCTTTCCCATCCAATGAAAAACATCCCACAGCAACACAAGGAAAAAAAAGTCTCTTCTATTGTCATTGGAGCTCCCAGTTCCACCTCCATGCGCCCTACGGACGAATGACTTATTACACTGGCACCCCATCTCGCGTCCTGGGGTTGAACGTCCTCCAGTTCGATGGAAACGCTTGCGTCAGGACCCCGTCGCGGTCCAGGGAGCGCGTCCTTTGAAAAAGATTCGCGCTCTTCCCCGTGCTTCCACATCTGCGACTTGCTCCGTTACGCCGAGGCCCGTTTTGGACGGACTCGCAGGTGGGACAGTTTGGGTCGACGTCAATTCTGGTACACAGTTAAACATCTGCTCGCGTTTCCATCAGACCGAAGAGGGGGACGAAAAGAAAAAGCGTGGTCTGCATTCTATCACGCCTTGTTAGGATAGCATTTCCTGGTGGCTTTTCGGGGCAATGGAAAAGTGTTGCTAGAACTCAAGTACCCGCGGATCTTACTCTCTTTCAAATGATGCGTATGCTGCGGCGGTAAAGCTGGCCCGCCGCGGTATCAGGGCGATTTGGAATGAATCCAGCTGCAGTGCGCACCTACAACCACCAGGTGGCACACGTGAGCAGTCCAGACGGAGCGATGTAACTCGCGGAGCATTAATGGATAAATTTGAGAGAGAGATTTCTGTACGCCAAATTGATTACGAAACAATATACATATATTTTAAACAAACAACTATGTGCCAATATTATTATTGTTTTGCTTTGCCCCCTGAAAGTCCACGAGTCGAATCACCTGTCGGAGACCGGTGATTCTTCAAATCAAATTTTTGTCAGTCAGTGTGCATTACAATAACGGGATAAAACAGACGGAAGCTTCCAAAAATCGAAGCACCTCGTACGTCCCGAGGCGACAGACACCATTGTTGTGCTGCCCCCTGGTGTCTGCAGTCAATCGCAGCACGCGGGCTCAGCACCGCGACAGTGCATCGGTCACACGGCGGCATTTCCGTCTCTTGAAAAGCGTGTCATCTCATATAAGGAATTTGGCAGAGACGATTGCTAAAGGGGACCTATTATGCAGAACTCACTTTTTCAGTGGTTGTGCACATACATGTGGGTGACAAAACTGCAGAGGAGAGAAATGTAGGTATTAAAAAAAAAATGTGTGTGTGTGTGTGTGTGTGTGTGTGTGTGTGTGGGTGTGTCCACGGAAGGTTGAAGGTCCTTGTAGGCTGCAGCGCCGCGTTTCTTCAAACAAAACCGCACATGTATTTATCTTATTATCTTATTATCCTGCGGTGCTCCAAGCTCCGCACTGCCCCGGACACCACGGTGAAAGGCGGAACTAACTTTTTAATGAGGCCTTGTAGATGTAACACGAGTGAAGATTCGCCAACTGGATTGCTTGTTTCTCGCCCCAAATTTGTTCAGAAACAAAATTTAGCGCACCGATGAGGTGAAATCAGTGAAAGTTCACCGTGTAAATAAAACGCAGGCGGGAGTAAAGCTCAAAACTCATTGGCTCACAGAACTAGGGGCCTCGGGACAATCCACCCCGTTTTCAGACGGGGTGGATTGTACGGATGTTAGAATGTCGCAAACGCATAATCTGAGTGGTATTTTCAGCAAAAATATAAATAAATAATAAAATAAATTAAAACATGTTTTGGGGACCTCGGAGACTAAATATTAACTTGGTGAACATACCGTATGTGTAATATTATAGGTCTTTTTTAAAGGACCATTTTTAAAGCAATGGCGCTTCAGCCTTTTCCAATGGAATTAACATATATGACAAAATTAAGTCACTTTTATAAAAAAAAAACAAATACCACCAATATGAGAGATATTTGTAAGGTAATTATTCGTATTGTTCAAGAAATCAGGAAAATGGAACAGGGGTATTGTAAAATATGTGTGCTGACATTGACTAGTGTACGGGCAAAAACTCAATTTGACACCAGTGTGCTTCTTTAAGAGCTATATCTGGTGTCCAGCGCAGGAAGCACAATGATCATTTGTTTACATTCCCAGCAGGGGGTTACTGAACCGTACTGTCAGGACTGATCTTTGCATTAAACTGCATTTCACTCAGCAGTCACTATTTCTGCTTCAAATCCATGATAGAAAAGCCATATGGGAAGCCCACGAGGTCTCAGCCACATGCATAACCCATTTTATGGCGAACAATTACGCCGAAAGCTGCACCTCAAGGCGCTGGATGATATAAATGACTTCCTGAAGCTATTTAAAGTACCGCTGATTTGTCAAAACATCCTCTTTGGGATTGGTTATAGCAAATCTAAAGCATGAAGCAGTCCAGCGCTCGGAGGTTGGCAACGTGCTAAATGTAGTACGGCGGAATAATGTCCGTCGAGTATTTACACAGGTTGAGTTACAGACGTTGGCCTCCCTACATAACTAGTGTTATGACATTAATCTACACATCCCACCCGGAGGGGCGGGGGCTGAGCGCTGGCGATCGTTTGTGTTTAAAATAAGAGAATCACCGCGGCGTCTCGTTGGAACACTCTCTGCGCACTTTTTTTGCTATTGCACGAACAATACTCGGTTCCATTACTCATCTAATTCGCTATGATTAAAATAAACGGTTTATACGTTCACGATAATAAGAAGCAGTCAGTTTGCAGTAGACTTTCTATACACAGTATGTATTACTCTTTAAGACAGGGGTCTCAAACTGAAATGAGCCGGATGTCTTGTCCTTTGGGGGCCAAGTTGGACAGTTTCGTCTGTCCAACGTCGTCTGATTATTATTTATTTATTTATTTATTTATTGTCAATTGCCTAGAAATAGACATCATCATAAAAAAAAAAATCTTTCTTATGTTGTAGTGTATTGTGTTTTATATCCTGAAAACGTGCTTGTTTCGAAAATGAACAATACATTATTAATGTAGTGGGCCGCATTTAATTGTCTCGTGGGCCACATGTGGGCGCCGGGCCGGTAGTTTAAGACCCCTGGTTTAGGGAGGAGAACGGGATACAAGCTTTTTTTTAAATATTTTTTATACCATTTCGACATGAACACTGTCAGCTATATACAGAACATTTTATTTAACTGTTTGGATGATTGCCCAGGCCTGACAGTAGTGGTTTTATAGTTTACTCTTAAATTATATTTAGTATGAGATGTGTTGCGGCTCGCCAGAGGGGCAATAGATTCGTTTTATATTCAACAATTTGGATGGAAGTGGGTGCAGTGCCATTTTTCCATCGTTTTCACACATCGTTGGACAGGTGAGAAGACATTCTCTCCAACATTTGAGCTGTTAGAGTCAAGGTGGGTGTTCTTTTTGTTACTGCCCTTGAATTGTAAATAATCTAGCGGCCAGTTTGTATATACTGTACCACCCTGTTGGTGCTGATTTCCTGGTAATCAGAGTGTGAATTATACAATCGTGAAAAGTTGGTGTTAAGACAGTGACTGAGAATGTCTGCACCTTTACACACAGTTACGAACGGGGCTTTTTTGTTTTGTTTCATTAAAATTTGAAAACAGAGGTAAATTAATAAAAACACAATAAAAACACACTGTTTTTATTTGCTTTGTTTGGAAAAAGATCGCTCTGATCCTCTGCTGTGGAGCTCGATGCTCAGTGTAATGGTTCGGTCCACTTTAGGGGTGTCTGAAATCGTATTACAAGATTATTCCAGGCATGAAGATGGGAAATATATTGCAACATTAACGATTACATGTAAGGAGCATAAACAAACGTTTCAATCCCGCAACCTGCTGGTCTCACTCTTTTGATGGTCCAAGTCTTAATCAGGGGGGTCAGACCCCCCCCATCCCCCGTAATTCTTCAGACTATTATAGAGAATAGTGTGCGGTCATCGAAGGTATGACAAACATAAGTCTGTGTGGTGTGGGGGTGGTGTGGTTGAAGCGGCCACACCTGTCGTAGGTCTAGGTAATTGGGCTCGGGATCAGGGTGGCTGTACGCCTGTTGTCAGAGCAATCAACAAGCAACAGGTAATTCACCCATCCACACACCCACACAGGGATAGTCTCTTTAATGAGAATGTGCCATCTGCTCCCGGCTTGTTACATCTTGCCCACTCTCTACAATACACTGGTGTGTTTGCAGCATCTCCACCTGTGTCTCTGTGTCGGAGGGGCCCTGAAAACGCCACTCGGGTGGCGTGCGGCGGGCAGAACTGCCAGTCTGGTTCACAATAACAGAGCATCTTTTCTACAGTAACTTCGGTTTCCAATTCTGTCCGAAAGCATTAACATTTTCAGAGGCCACCTCGCCCCCACCGTGAAGAATGTTCCTTGGAAACGCCGCGGGCTCTGACCACAAGTCAAACTTCACTCCGGTTACAGAGGCAGGGTTGTACAGCACCCACTTTCAGTGGGACCTTTACACTTCGACAGGAAAGCCTCTCAGCGCCAACCCCGGTTCGCTGCGAAAAACCTGTCGAGGGAGGAGGAGGAGGAGGAGGAGGAGGTGGAATTTATGTATTTTTTTCTTTTCCTACTTATTTGCTCGCCCTTCTCTTCCTCCTCTCTCTCTCTCTCTCTCTCTCTCTCTCTCTCTCACTCTCTCTCATCATCTGTCCTTCCTGTGCACTTGTCTGTCATAACATCATGGAGGATTTGTAATATTTGCATGCAGGGCCGGCCCTAGCCATCTTGGAGCCCTCGGCGAGATCTGTAGAAGGTGCCCCCCCGGGCCCCTCAGGGCGCGTGTGCCACAAGATTCCTTACAGGTGCATTTGGGGTTTTTGCGGTCCTCTCCCAGAAAATGAGTTTCAGAGACCTTTATTCGTGCATTCTGGTGAATTCCTATGCAAGTAAATCAGAGAATCATCAGCCAACAAAATACATTTAAAAAAAACGGATCTAGCTTTCCTCAACTAAAGTAATCCTCTCCCCTGAGCTCTTGAGTAAAACAGATGTATTATGGTGTACGTGTAACATACAAGCCTAGTCGCAGCACAGACCATGTACCTGTGATTCTAATTAAACAGATCTGGTCACTGATGCAATAAATTGTGATGATTGAAAATTAACATTCTGCGGCACCCGACCTCTTTATATTTTGTATTATGAAAAATATATACACTTTTCCCATCCCACCTATGGATGAATGCCGCCGTTGGTGACTGCCTGTACGGCCCACGCTCAGGACTCACTCGCGTACTTTCCATATGCAATAGCTCATTTGTTGGATTGCATGTACGTTAAATCCAATGAACGCCAAGATTTTAAATCCCTTAGTAAGCAATGCAATCCGGGCCAAGCCAGTATTAGCATTCTGCTGGCCATTCTGCAGGGCTTTATTTACACTGTCATTTATGAGTTAAACTAAGTAAAGAGTTTTGAAGTTAGGTCAGGTAACGCTGCTCATAAAGCATGCATTAACCGGCAAAAACAACGCTGGCTTATTTGGATAGAGAATTAACTTTTACTTTTTCTTCACCTCTATACGAGCTCACACTGCTTCACCATAAATACCATCAAAATATTTTCGTATGAATTAGAACTCGCTCAAGTTCTCTTCAAAAAGCCCAGCCCTGTTTGTCAAAACATTGCCCAAAGAAATCTTCCGCAGTCTCAGTCCCGACTAATTGCCTTATATAACAGGATCCACACCAAGGAGGTGAAGCAGAAATTCATTGGAATCCCCTGTGGTTCACCTCAGTGGAACAATCTTTAATCGCTAATGATGTGGAAGCAGGGGATTTATGCTGGAATCTGCGCTGCTGTGCCCCGGTCTGTCGGTGTTAAAACTACCCTGACTATACCAAACCAGTCCACACCATACCGTACCGGACTGCACCATCCTGAGCCATGCTATACCACACTGAACCACACCCTGCTGTAGCACACTGCACTATACCGTACCACGCTGCACTGTTCTGCACCATATCATACCACAATATAGAGATGAGCCAAAAAAGTCAACTTTAGTTATTTGTGGGGTTAAGGATCGACTATTTATTGCAATTTATTTGCAATAAATAGTTGCAATAGTTGCAATTTATTCTATTTATTTGAATTGCAAAATTATGGCAGAATGTGAATTAGGCGATTATGACTGTAGCAGTTGTTTCATTAACTATTGCCTATTTCCACTGAAAATAAAAGTGTATCATGTGGATTTAAAGATGATCTTTTCTTTGTTTTTCTAATTATTTTCCTTATAGATGAAATAAGCCTATGTTCATTTTGCGTTTTTGTATTCACCAACTAGTCGATTTGTCCTTCAGACTACCCACCAAATAGGCAGCTATTAATAATAAATTGCCTTTTACACTATTGCTATACCATTCATTGACCGTCATTAAGTTTGCAATAACTCAGAATCTAAATCGGGCGGGTTAAGTTGGGCGGGTATCAAACAAGATTCTGAACCCAATTCCCGGTGCCACAGACAGGGAAAAAAAACAGCGAAACGATGCAAGGCGTGAAAGAGACAGGACGGAAGAGGAGAGGAGACAGATGGGAGGAAAAGGCATGGCGAGGAAAAACAGAGCCACCATACAGCGCTTTCAGATAAAGAATCGATTCAAAAACTCGTCCTGTGGAGAAAAAAAAAAAAAAAAAAAATTATAATTAGGAAAATATGCAAAAGCGCTTCCCCGCACAGAGACAGCATTGTACAGTTTTGGCCCCGTCCGTGCTTGTCAGTGTCTCAGTGAGAGATTGTTCTTGTAAAAGGGAATAGGCCCTCTATTGATACATTCAATCAATCATGCGTTTCAATACTACAGTAAAGAGCTCACGCAGTTTGCGCCAGACAGCGTCGTCTCGAAATCTCCCTCGACGCTGTTTGAGAGCAGGGCCCGGGCACACGTTCTGCCATTACGCGCACAAAAAAAAAGCGGCCAAATGTGCGGGGCGGGCGCGCACGCTAAAGTCTGCCCCCGATCGGCCTTTAAAAGGCAATATCGCAATCGGGTTTTTATGAAGCGCCGTCAAAGTTACGACCCGGTCTGAGCATATTTTTAAGACACGGAGCGAGACAGGGAGAGCGACAGAGAGAGAGAGAGAGAGAGAGAGCGACACTGCCAGATGTGAATGATCCAATATAGAATGGACGACTTGAAATTGAGAAGACATTTGGGGGTCCTCCCCCTCTTCCTCTTTCCAGCCATATCTTTCTCCTGTTTTATTTAACTCCGGCTGAAGCCATGCTTCGCCCTGACTTTATTAGTGCGTTCTACCACAGCCTGACTCAGCAGCAAAACCAGAAACAGATGGAAAATATGTTGTTTTCCCAGAAGACTACAGACTACAGACTACGTGTGGGCACCGTTTTCAGGGAATCAGCACTTCACGGTGCAGCGTTGGGCATTTAGCTGTACGCGAGAAGTAGAAGGGACAGAAATAAATAACCTTATACTTTAACACATCACAAGAGAAGCCGATACAAGGATTCCCACCCCTTTGTACCTCGGAGACCCCCCAAATCAAACCTGAATCAATACGAGACCCCCCTTCTTTAGACGCACGGTGGTGGTCATGTTCTTCTAAATCGATTCCATTTCCGTGGTAGAGAGAGCAAGGGGATACAATACATGATAACATATTGCCATGGCTTTTGTTTCGATTTATATTTCAACTTGCATTTATGTGTATTTTTAAACCAATATTGAACTATAAGTCATACGCCTCAAATCACCCAAGGCCTTGTGACCCCCCCCCCACCTGTGATCTCTGTGGGGTCCCACATCCCAGGCGTAGAATCACTGCAGATACTGTAAATCAAACTGTAGCACCAGAAAAAAACTCACAGACAGGGGAAAAAAAAGAAATGGAACGCCCTCGTTCTTACCTTTGTTTCTACAGTCCAGCAGTGGTTTGGGAAACAAGTAGGTGCGACACAGAGAGTTGGTGTCCGGTTTCTCTCTAACTGTCGGAGGCCTCGGCAGCTCTACCCCTCCGCCGTCCGGCCTTTGGCCCACCTGGCTCTCCTCCGCGCACAGCGCGTCCACGCTCAGCTGCTTCAGCTTCTGCCCCCTCAGCGACGGGGGCTCGGCGCACCTGGCGTAGTTTCCGAGGTTTCGGTTGCTGGGCACCTGCAGGTTCCTGACCAGGCTGTCCAGCGGGCAGCGGCAGCTCCAGGGGTTGTCGAAGAGACGGAGGTAGGTGAGCTGGGGCATGGGCAGCAGGACCTCCTCGGAGGCCGTCTTGAGTCTGTTGTGCTGCAGGAGCAGGGTGGTGAGCTGGGACAGGCCGCTGAAGGCCCCCTCCTCCACCATGGAGATGTCGTTCTGCTGGAGGTCCAGGCTCTTCATCTGGGTGAACTCGGAGAACATGTTGTCTCTCAGAACCTGCGGGGGAAAACGGGCAGATTTGGCTGAGGTTTCGTTTGATCGTATATATAGGATATATTTACACGGCAAAGTCATTTAAAGGCACAATCAATATTGCACAATTAGCGTTAAATAACGACTGCCAAAGGAAGCTATAGAAACTGCGCCAAATAGAATATGACCGTGCCGTGCATGAAAGCTGCCACCGAGCCAAATTCATTCATCAATTTGGTCATTTGGTTCATTCGTTTATCTAGTCCAATCTTTTTGAATTTACAGAGAACTACAGGAAGTTTACAGCTCCGGTCAGAATTATCGCAGTTATCGAATCACATTTTTTTTTTTTTATCCTTATTAAATAACCGGCAAAGCACTTTGTTTGGATCCTCTGGACACACATGCTGAGGAAACACACAATAGAAAAAACATTTAACTCAGTCCTTTGATCCGGGCAGCAAAAAAAACAAAACGAACCCGAACAGATGGTTATGTGATCAACAAACACATAAACTCTCGGTGCATTTTTGAGTCCACTATTCAATTATATCATTAGAACTACTGCTGCTATATCGTTAGAACTACCCACTGCGGTACCTCCAGTACGCTCCACTACCTGTATCTTATTCCTGGCCAACAGCAGGTGGTCGATGTCTTTGGGCCAGCCTTGCATCACGGTGGTCAGCTGTCGGTCCTGGCAGTCCAGGTACTTCTCCCCGGCCTCTGTGTACTCCTTGCACTCCTGGGTCTGCCGCTTGACGGCCCCGGCCCTGCCTCGGCCCCGCACGCGACCTCCCGGGTCGCCCCCCCTCGGGCCCCTGGGCCTGGGCTGGGCCCTGGGGCCGGGGCGGGGGCCTCGCTGGAGCTCGGCCGAAGGGACGAGCGCCAGGAGCACCAGGGTGGCGAGGAGACGCATGGTGAGCGCGGGCGGGGACGGTCAATTGGTGTTCGGGGGAGGGGGGGGGGGGTCGGTCCTGAGAGACGGGGTCCGGCGTGACGGGACACGGGAGGCGGGTCACAGCTGTAGGCGAGGGAGAGAAAAACGTTTTCTGTTTTTTTTTGTTTGTTTTTTAATCTCTCTTTGCACTCGTTTCCAACCTTTCACTTTTAATCTCATTCGCATTGGGTGACTGATCGTTTATGGACGCATTTGGATCAGTTTGTTAGTTTAACGCTTGTTGTTTATATTTCACACATCAGCTCCTTGCTTGATTACAAGACGTTTTTATTGCTGAAATGAAAAAATAAAAAAAGATAAGGGATCTACCTCCAACTTTGGGAGTCTGTTTTGTCGTGAAAACGACACTTTCCAATGTCCGAGAGGAGGGGGGTCGGGCCGGGGTTAGGGGGCAAGGGTCTACCTGCGTGTGTTTAACTCTACATCACTGGGAAGTCACACATCGATCGAAGCAACGGAGCTGAGACCATAAAACCCAGAAAACCCTGCACCCGCTGTGCGTTCCCCGCCCTCCCTCCAAAAGAAGAGCAATGCACGTGAAAAAAAAAATGTCAAAGGATAGACCAAAGAGTCCCAAAAAAGAAAGAACGAAAGAAAGGGAGGGATCATTTGATCTGTGCACGCATTAGCTAAATCAGAGCGCATTTTCAGCGCGGCGCCGGTGTAGCGACACGCTGACAACTTATACAACAATGCACGGCATACGGAAATAATTAGACGGTGAGGTGGAGAAAGGGGGGCGAGGAGGAAAAAACAGGGAGCGCGGCGGAGGGAAACCGGAGATGTTGGAGACGGAGAGAGAGAGAGAGAGAGAGAGGGAGAGAGAGAGAGAGACATGTTATATATGAGACAGTACATAAAATTGACAAACACGGCAACGATAAAAACAAGGTGGTAATGTGTTCCTGGGTTCGCGCCCCGACTGCTCTCCCTCTGTGTGCTGCTCGGGAGACCCTGACGTTCATCCTGCTTCACTCTCCCTCCCTATCTCTCTCTCCATTTGCTTTGGTCTCCCATTAGAAATGTGTGTATTTGTGTGTGTCTGTGCGTGTGTGTGTGTGTGTGTGTGTGTGTGTGTGTGCGTGTTGGAATCCCCGGAGCTGTCTACATCCATGTTTTTTTTCTTATCATATTTGATTGACATGATTTATGATTTTTTATTTTGTTTTGTTTTGTTTTTTATTACATTTGATTTTGCCCTGATGACCTGCATGAGTGTTGTGCGCTTCTACGGTAAAATAAGTGAGTCATGTCTTTCTTGTGTGATCTGTGTCAGCAGGGAGTACCAGTCTTCCCTTAAATCTCACACTCTCTCACCCACGTGCACACACACTCACTCGCACACACACACACACACACACACACACACACACACACACACACACACACACACACACACACACACACACACACACACACACACACACACACACACACACACACACACACACACACACAGACACACACACACAAGCACAAGCACACATAGCCATTCAAACTGTGCCTAACCGCAAACCCCTCGCAGCCTTTCAGTCTCTCGCACAGTGGAACAAGCCCGTCAAAGCAGATGGTGATGTTCCATTGTGAATAACAGACTGGGCATGTCAGACAGAGACAGAAACAGCTGAGAATGCGTCGGGGGGCCAAGCTTGTACAGACCATTAAACACTCCATGACCAGCCAACTATCAAGCATGTCATAGGTAGAACATAAAATTTGGACCTTTTTTTTTTTTTTTTTGCAAAAGACAGGAAGACAGTGCAATCTTTGCAAGGCTGTATACTGCCAGCATGAGGAATTGTTGCTATATACATGACTTAGGGTGTGTGCTTGCGTGCGTGCGTGCATGAATCAGAAGTGTATGTCAGTGCACGACCTATACCATGTACCACTCAACTTATGCCACTTGTGCGTTGAGTTGAGCGCCTTTATCGCAGCTCGGTGTTGGATTTTCTCGTTGTCGCCAGCTAATTTCAACAGAAACAATTCTGTCTTTAAACCACCGGCGTCACATTCTTTCGTGCTCATAGTCACGGAAATCAATCTGTTTAATCCGTGTCCCGGAGCACGCTTGTCCGACTTTTTTTTGTTCTACGCAGAACGAAAATGAAACCCAATGAATTTCAATTGGGAGCATTTCTCAGACACGTTTCGCTCTGGACTATTTTTTTCATTCTTTACGTAATAATGAATGACACGCATTAAATAGCCTACATCTATTAGGAGACTGTCTATGTTCACTGATTACTGTAAATGATTCCTCACAATCATTAATAAATAATAATATTTAAATGTTTTACCAAGTGATCATTGGAAAACACATATAAATACAGTATATTTGAACATGCAAGTTTAATGATTTCTCTGTTGATCTCAACAATTAAGCCGTTTCAACATTTGAAAGTCATCACATTTTTCGCATTTTTGTACGATAATATTACATTTTAATGTTAAAGTTCAGAAACTCCTTTTGTTGATCTTTCAAAAGAAAACATCTGTAAACACCTGATTGTTCCGTAAAGGTCTTCCAGTGGTTAGCTTGGCATTGCATACTGTTTGTACGAGTGCAATGTAATCAGGGGTATAACTTGACACTGCAACTCTCATTGAGTCTTCTAGATGTGCATGAGTAAGGCGTGTTCTGCGTTTGTTTCTTCATGAAGTTTGAATCAGATAAGACAGATAGGTGGAACCAAAAAGACAGGCGACTTTCATAGCCGCCGCGCATGTACCGTTGTACTTTTCTGGGTCCGACTGGCCCGTTGGTTTGGTGAGCCCCGGTGGGCTTTGAGGTGAATGTCACTTTGCAGCGTGAGAATTTCCATCTTTATCTCACCGGCATCCAAGTTGAAAGTGCGGCAATTTCGTTTCCCGTAAACGCACAGGTAAAACGTTCGTCTTGGCCTTAAATGCGTTTACGCCGCAAGACCACCTCAGAGACAGTCCTACCTTTTCCCTGCAGTTCACAGTTCAGATGGTTCAAGTTTCCCGGTGACGTCCGTGAGAAACGCAAGGTCTAGCATCCGCTCTGCGTCCTGGAGCAGCGAGGTGTCCTCTCATCTGGATTCCACAAACTCTTTGATTTCACCCAAAAATCGATAAAAAGAAAAAAAAAAAAAAAAAAGAAAAAAGAAAGAGCGCTGCAAAACACTTCCCCTGCTGAGCCATCGGATTTCAGCGTGTAGTAACCGGCCACCACATCCAGTTGACAGCTCCTCCAACAGAACCTTGAATGACCCGTGTTGTTTAGCTTTGGGGCGGATGCTGTTTATGTTCTTCACGACGGGAGTCATTACGTGATCAAAGCCCATCACTGTTGCAAATATCGCCTGCTGATGAACCATGCAGTGGTCGTGTAGAAATTTGGGGAAATCTGGGTCAGCCTTGCGTTGCGCGACTGAGCCCGTGTGACGGCCGGTCGTCGCCGGGGGGAGGGCACCGTCTGTTTGTCACAGACGCCGGCTTTTCCAGCGGTAACTCTTTCTCCATGAAACACCCCTTTGGCGCGTCGAAGATATCGTCCCCCCTCGCTGTTGTCTTCGGGGGCGGTGGTGTCCGGAGCTCCTCTCTCGTGAGCCACGGAGCACCATTGGTAGAAACAAAGCCAGCTGCGCCGTGTTTCGGGCAGTACATCGCCATCTGTAAAAAAAGGTTTCTCGTTCTCTGTCATAACATGTGCAGCTATGAACGAAGCTTCCGTTGCTGCTTGGGACTTTTTCACCGGCCTTGTGAACATAGATCGCCGTCTGGGGGCCATGGATGTATTAAAACGTCAAACCCGTGGGTTTCAGTTTAATTCTGTCTAGCAGGAAATAAAAGCAGGATACTTGTTTCGTTTTCTCTCTATTGAATGGTCTATTAAATTCATGGTTGGGTGAGAATAGGGATATAGGGTCATACCCTCACCTCAGTATGAATAGATACAAAATAACTCGATATTCATGTCAGCGTTTATTTAGCATATACTGTACAGTATGTATAGCTTTGAATATACTCATCAGCCAGTGCGGGAAACATTTCCATGGTAACAGCGAGCTCCATCAATCAGCGACATCTTGCTTTGACACTTTAGGATTGTGATATGGAATTGTGGCTTCTCCAGTTGCAAAAACAAATTATTATATACACTGTCTTATATTTACACAATGATTTATAAACCTTTCAAATCTTAACCCTAACCTTCACAAATACAAAAACACAAAAACACCATTTTCCATCTCATCTTGTCGGCTAACATATGTAAGTTTGAGACATTTCAGGACCCTAAACTGACCCTATATCCCTATTCTCACCCAACCTTGAATTGAATAGACCATTCAGTCGAGAAAAAGCGAAACCAGTATCCTGCTTTTTGTTGCGCTACCCAGGACAAAATTGGAACTCCTGCATTTTAAATTTGAATACCTCCCCACGGGGGTGCGCTTTCATTATAAGGGATGTAGTTACTTTTAGTTTTTGAGGAGGTCTGGAGCAGAAATCAGAAAAATATCCAAACTACATCGCATTTCCCCTTTGTTGCATTTGTTTATATACAGTTCAATTTGATGTATGAATAACTACAGCACTGTACGTATCTGCAACCCCTCCCCCCTTCTGAGGTCGAAAATGCCTTGGTTTCATTGTTGTTCAGTCCAGCACGAAAAAGTCGGCCAAACATTCTCCGGGACAATTAATTTTCGTGACGATGGGCACAAAACTTGCAACAGCAGGACAGACACTTATTGCTGCCCTGGTTTAAACATCGGATGTATGTAACAGGAACGTCCAGCCCCCGTTCCACTAAAGATAGCACCAACCATGGTCTGTCTGCTATATCCATGACGATGCTTTCCAGCTCAGATTGTACCAAACCCACTCAGGCCCGGCCCAACCCTGCGGTTGACCTCCTGGCCCTTGCCAACCCAAAATTAACCGGTCTAGCTTTATTGCTCCAGCCCAAACTGTCCCAAAACAGCCAAGCCAAAGCAGGGGAACCAGCCTGCGGTCTTTGAGTGTTTTTCATGTATCCTGTCGGATGCATATGCCGTTGAAAAATAAATGCTTTCATCAAATATACTAATCACTACTATGTACAATCCCTTTTCTTCTCCCTTGGGGGATTTGGAAGCAGCTATTGCCAGATAACATTAGGTCTGTACGCCACACTGAAAAGGCTGAAAAGGCCTTTTCATCCATATATATTTATACAGGCAAAATATATTAAAGTGCGGACCACCATTGCTTTACACTACACCAGAAAAGCATTAATACCTGCACACATCATTAAGACCACTTCATACATGTCATTTTATCAAACAGCATTCGGAATATCGTCATTTTGGCTGTTATTTTTTACCAGCCGGATCATTTAAATCTAAATGTTAACAAGATGCTAACAGTATTCTGAGGGCAGTTCACATCTCTCAGTGTCAGTATCTCAGCAGCAATAAAAAAATGCATTTTTATATCGAGGCATTTATATGAACATAAATCTGAGTATTTCTGACCTTTAATGTTACCAAATGGTATCGTTGCGAAATATAGAAATGAGTGGAAAAAGATTACCTCACATATCGCTACCAGAAAACTTAACTTATTTGAAACAACTCACACACATACATCACAGCTTTACGACTGATATTCAGATATTCAGTAACTGCACCAGCACACCCTCAGCAGAAAGTTACCACAATAATAACCATGTAAATGCAATTATCTGGGATGTATTACAGTATGCATTACAGTTCTGTGCTTGCTGTTCATTTCCCCAGTTAGTTCAATAGTATCTAGAGAAAATTTAAATGGGATAATATATAAAATGGGAAAATATGTGCACTGCATATTTATTTAATAATGGCTCTGCCCCTAGCAGTCCTTACAAATGACTCATCATATCATAATAAAAAGTTATTCTACGGTTACTGTGATTTTAGGTCGACAAGAGTGTCAAATTCATGCCTGAAATGTAAAAATGTAGCTCGGTTAAGTAAGTTCACGTACTCTTGTAAAGTCTAAAGTCTATTTTCTTTAGTGCCTTTCGTGCCTGTTACATAATGGAAAGTGGGGAGTTTGGCAGGAGGGCAGCGGTGACATTGGCGAGGGGTGAAAGGAAGTTATAGAGCTCTTTCTGACGGACTCGCAGGTCAAAGTGCAGAGGGGCAAAATGAACTGACACACAGTATACAAGCACACACACACACACACACACACACACACACACACACACACACACACACACACACACACACACACACACACACACACACACACACACACACACACACACACACACACACACACACACACGCGCGCGCACACGCACGCTCACACACACACATTTGTCCATGCACAATGTTGTGGCACCCTGGGGGGACATAGTTATATAATTATCATCCAGGT
>NC_137208.1:10552978-10567978 GCF_960531495.2 Zeus faber
TTTAGGGAACCCGCCTCAGATGGGATCCCGTCCTTTAAGCATGAGAAATATTTGGCTGGAGGTAAACTTTTCTTTGGCCTAATCTCCCCGACTGCACTCATCCCCGCTCTCCCTGCAGGGAGCGCTGAGACAGGCCTTGGGGGGAAAGCGGAACCCTTTCCCCGCCAAGGTCACGTCACCCCCCTGGAAGTGCGATGTTTTCGGTGGCATTAACAATTCCCGGGATGATAAAAGCTCTGTCGCGTAAAAAAATAATTTCTGTGGAAAGTCCTGGCCTCTGGGACTCAAGTAACACGGGCCTGTCTGGAGGCGCCTTGGCTCACACTTCCAGATATCAAAATAATTGTGACAGCACGAGAGATGAAACTCAAAATGATTCCGTTCCTGCTAAATGGAGGATTTCTTTTAAGAAAGCTACACGAAAACAAGGAAAAAATATGATATTTTCTTCCACGGTAATTTTTTTCCCCCCTATTCATTAGTCATTTCGTTGCTTTTTCTATTTCCCTGTGGTTGAAGGGAAAGGTTTAAAAGAACCAGGGTTTTAATCTTTTAGACAGCACATATGATTAACGTTGAATATATTTGGTAACTATATATATATATATATATATATATATATAAATAAAGTATTGGGACGCAGAGAGATGTGGCTGAGAGTCCTTGTATAGCTCCTTGTTGCTGGGTGACTCCCTATTTGGTGCCTCCACTGAGAATGTGTATCTATATCTACAGACACAGATACACACTAATAGCCAGATGAGCCGCCAGTAATATTGTACACGCACACACACACACACACACACACACACACACACACACACACACACACACACACACACACACACACACACACACACACACACACACACACACACACACACACACACACACACACAAACACAAATCACGGCCACTCATATTTTCTTCCCGCATTACATTTTGGCTGAGGCTGTTCTCAGGGTGCTGAAGACTCATCACGACCCCCTGATGTCTGGCATGAGCCAGACAATTTGAGTGGGAAAGAAGGGGGGGAGACACGCAATGGAACTGAATGACGTAATAATACTCTGCTAACGACAGCAGACAACCTGGAACGGTCAAACTTCAGGTCAATACAGACAAATGTTATGAGTATTAGACGCATTTATATTTTTGGAATGGTTGATATTTTCCTGCTTTTCATCCCCATAAGTGATTGAGAATGGGCCGTAGCACATTATTTATTGTACTTCGGTCCTGTTTCAGTCGGATCAGTTTCGGGAATATCAATCGGGAACAAGATCTCTTGTCCCAAAAGATTAAATTAGGAAGTTCCAAATTCCTCAACTTTGATTTTAAAACGTTAACCCTTCGGTTCATCACAGTAACAGTTTAAATGAATGCCTGTGGGCAGCTTCGCATGCAGATATTTCATTTACATTTACATATACATTTGCATTTACACATTAAGCAGACGCTTTTGTGCAAA
Organism: Zeus faber; assembly: GCF_960531495.2. Taxonomy (NCBI): domain Eukaryota; kingdom Metazoa; phylum Chordata; class Actinopteri; order Zeiformes; family Zeidae; genus Zeus; species Zeus faber. Next base: position 10,554,450 of record NC_137208.1, read on the forward strand.
GCGACTTACACGAGAGGCCAGAAAGAATCAAAGCATACATACAGCAACCTGTATGCAACATACAGAACTTAAATGCATGACCTCCTGTTTTAAAAGTGTAAAAAAAGGGTTTTCTTTATGTTCCTTTAAACGTGTTTTTTTTTTTTCTTAGTGCAATATGTCTCATAACAACTCACGTCAGCGCATTGCCAATACGACAACTCAAGGCAGGTCAACCTCAACCGAAACAAGAATAGTCATAGCTAGGTGTTTATGCAGGTGTTCTTGTAAGAGCGGGTATTTCTTGAAGGTGGTGAGTGTCTCTGCGGAGCGCAACGAGCCGCGGAGCTCCTTCCACCGCCGGGGCCCCGCGCACGAGAGGAGTCTGGATCGAGAACCCATCCCGCGCGGCGGAGGCGCCGCCGGCCGCAGCTTATCCGCGGACCCCAGAGAGCGTGTCGGGGCGTATGGGCCGACGGGCGACGCAGTGCGCCTGGGTGCGGATCCGGTGACCGCCCCCGCGAGGCCCGGCATCCAGGGTTTGAACTCGATGCGGGCAGCCACAGGGATGGTTGAAAACGCCTCCCGCCGGTTTAACAGCGCGACGCCGGTAGACTGGCGGGTAGGGGCGCGGCAGTGGTCCGGTGGCGAGGTGACGAACGCCCGTGCCGAGTGCCCCCCCCCAAAAGACGCCGTCTGTATCTTCCCGATTGCGGCGGAGAGGGAATCCGCGGGATCGGGAGACAGAGGTTAGCTGGTCGTCAATCACGACTCCCAGATCTCTCACAGACTTAAAAGTATTAACGAGTCGAGCTGAATATTTATGTGGCGTCGAACGGTTGGATTTACCGGGATTATGAGGAGTTCTTCCTTGGAGAGATTCAGTTGTTATATAATATTATATAATATAACGATTTTTCGAATCTCCATCTCTGGAATCTCCGCCTCTGATAAATCATCAATTTATCAGTAATTAGAAGCCTTTATTGCACTTCAGTGTTTCAACCTACATATTTCACCAAAATCGACCCATCTAAGCTGGATTTATGGACTTAAATGTAGGTAAGAAACATTTCAAGTCAAAGGTTCCACTTCCATTATGCTTTTAAGTGATGAGGCTCACGACCCAATCTCCACCACAGCGACGTAGTTATCAGTCACTGCCTTCTGACTTTTGCGGCAGCCTGCATTTCAGCACAGACCAAACACTGTCCAAACAGTCACATTTCAGAGAGAGAGAGATCATAGCGGCGCTGACGATTTCGAGCCTCAGGACAAAACCCCATCCACCCTGAGGTCCGCAAAACACACACACACACACACACACACACACACACACACACACACACACACACACACACACACACACACACACACACACACACACACACACACACACACACACACACACACACACACACACACACACACACACACACACACACACACGCGCGCGCGCACGCGCACACACAATGGAATCACAACGACGGTGGGATTGTGGGAACAAAGGATTGTGATTTAAGGTGCCCTGACCTGCTATAGCCAGACCCACTTCAGATGAGTGGGTCTCTCTCGTTTATCCTCCGCCCCCCTCATTTTGCTGTCCTCTCTCTCTCTCTCTCTCTCTCTCTCTTTGCAAATGCACACATTTTGCTACCGTATTGCCAATACAGACAGAGCCACAGATTTGGGAGATAAACCGTCCACATGATACTTTGCAGATGCTACCAGCTGTGTGGTCTTATTTTTATCTTTAATAAAAACATTCCCTCTTAAGATAAAATAACAAGGTATGCTCCCGTGGATGAATCACTCTCCTGTCCCCGGGGTTTGCGCTGTATTGTGCAATTAAACGGCCGACGTGGCACGTCGTCGTCAGCGGGAATTTTGTTCCTGCAGGTACACACGTTACGCGCATGAAAGGGTGGTTCCATTTAAAAACGCACGGTTCAAAACTGCACTCCCAAATGTAGAAACTATCAGATATTTTTGGAATATGTTGTCATAGATTCGGACGTAGACCGTAAAAAATGGTATCACTTTAACAAATGTTCTGTTTAAAGACGGTAGCATAGAAAAAAAAAAAAAAAACATGCTCCATTTAAAGCCCAAAACAGCGTTTATAGCATTTTGTAATGAAATGTCGAGTTCCCAACTGACAATTATCTGGTCGGCAGAACTCGGCCAAGCCTTTAAAAAACAGCACCAAAAAATATTTAGCTCTTTAACTGAGCTCCTCTCTCTCTTTTCTCGCCCAATGAATGTTTGCACAGCTGCAGACTATTTGAGGGGCTCATTTCTGAGTAGATGTAATTTTAAACTTTAATTAACTCGGAACTCCTCCGTTATTGCGCGCGGTGTCGTCTTAATCATTTTTTTTTAGATGTCTGCACATTTCCACAGGAGTGCCGGGATGTTTTTAAAGGGGAGTTGAGGTGTTTGAAGATTTAGGCGACTGGACAAGGCGGAAAAAATAAAAGAAGAGAAATCGTCGATCTGCACCTCATAGAAGAAACCGATTCCACGGCACCGCGTTGTGAGGACACTTTCTTTGGTTAATTCCCCCAGAGTCGACGTGACCCGGGACGAGCCCTGGAGGTAGAAGGAGCTTCAGCTGCTCTGGATTTAGTTTCCCGGTTTAGTTTTCCTTCCACAGACAGGAACATGAGGTGTCCCTCAGGGATCTGTCACCGAGCCCCATGACTTCACCAGATCATCTTTAGCACCCTACCAACCCGATCGAACGCCCTAAAACACAACACCGAAATAAGTCGAGAATTGTAACAAAGGAGAGGATGGAATTGTGAAACTTTAAATTAAACGGAATAGTGTATAATAGAACGGAGTTGGGCCAACCCCAACTTCTCAATGTGCCTTTGTTTGTTTGGGTCGGTTGTTTGTGTTGTTTGCTGGCTGATGACCTCAGCTTCACCCATGATTGAAGTTTAGCTCGGGTTTTACTGTATGTCTCTTGACGGAGGTCTTTTATGGAGTCTGGGGCCCTCCTTGTAAAGCCGGCGTATGAGCTAACAGAATGACAGGCCCTTAAAGTGAAGCCACTAAAAGCGGCTGTGGTGTCACTCTGCTCTGACGCCGCCAAGTGCTTTATTAGTGCCCTCCATTGTTTGGAGCCACTGTCTTGCGTGAGTCCACAAATCTGCTCTCGCGAGGCGCACGCCCACGCCCGCGCCCGCGCCTGGAGATTGGGGGCTGGCTGCTGTGATCCTGACTTTCCCTCAAATCACTCAGCGCCTCACCGAACGCAAGTGTGGGACAAACATTGGAAAGTTTCTATTATTATCTATGTGGGAGATGATGAGGAGGAGGAGGAGCCTCAGCCAGGGAGGATGGAGCGATTGAGAGGGAGTGTGCAAGGATGCGCTACTTCACAGCATTTTATCTGGAACATAGTGAACCATGAAACCGTGGTGACAAATCCTCTTGGAGAGACATAAAATGTCCTGTTACGTAAATCGAATGCTTTGTTTTTGTCTTTTTTCTATTGTAGAATAATGTGAGGACGATCATTTGGTACTGTCCTGGTGGGTTCTACCCGCACTGTGTAAATGCTGTAAAACTAACTTCAACGTAACTAACTTTTTAACCTTAAAATAAGAGCTTCGAAATCATTTTGATGGTACGCTGACTTGTCAAATGGAGCATGGCACCTCTTTCATTCCCTGTTCCAGTCCTTGCACTATGTAACTCCTGTATTTGGGTACGAAACGCCGGGGAAAAGTGCATCACGCTTAACGTCACTTCCTTGATGTTTCACTCCAGCTATTACGTTTTTTTTTTTTCCTGGTAAAATCTATAAAAAAAAACGAAAAAAAAAACGATAAATTATAAACTTGCCTGTCCAATTGTCCGGTAACAATGCTCATTCAAAACGAAGCCGCCCCCGCCTCCCGCCAGCCCTCACTTCCATTGCGCCACGGGGTTTGTTTCACCCTCGGACTCGCGCGTTCTAGGCGATCTGCCAGGCCGAGCACATCTGGTACCTACACCGGTAGCAGGGGGCCCCGTCCCTCTCCACGCCCTCTCTACCTGTGGAAGCGGCAAGAGCTGCTGTAACTAACTTAGGTGTATATTGTATTCTCGTTTGTAACATAGACTGTTATTGAAACGTGACGGATCAAGGCTCAAATTTGTAAAATAATTTATTTTTAGACACCGGACTGGAGTTTTACGACGTTTGTGTAAAAGTGCAACTGTACTCAGAAACTGGGGGGTGGGGGCGCCAAATCCTAAATCGCAAAAATGCCATAGTGCTGCTTTGAACATTGTTTTCTGATCAGTCCAAGCGATCGACGTGGGAAATCTCGTAAATCGATCCAGTATCGAAAGAATGGCTTCATCTGAACTGCAACCAAATTCTCTGGTCGACGCCCAGCGATCGCAAAATAAGGCTTTGGTAAATAAAATACCGCAGTAATCCTCCACTGATCTCTTCGCATATTTCTGCCTGACAACTGTGTGGGTAATAACTCTTCTGTGGTTGAACTCGGGTGAGTTCCAGACGACATATCGCAACATGTGAAATATTACACCCATCTGCTTCCACAGTTCGAACCCGCCTCACATCACCTGTTTGCCAGTCATCTCCTTCTCTTCCTCCCGTTGCTTCTCCTCGTTTATCCTCCGCCCCCCTCATTTTGCTGTCCTCTCTCTCTCTCTCTCTCTCTCTCTCTCTCCCTCTCTCTCTCTCTCTCTCTCATTCTTTCTTCCATCTCTTTTGTTTTTCCTGCCTACTCACCCATGTTAAATTTTTCTCCTTCACCTCTGGGGTCTCACTCCCTATTTTATTCTTCCCACTCTGTTAATGGACTCGCTGGTGCCATTAAGGCTTTGTTTATGTTTTTTATTGTAGTACTTTGTCGGTTCATCCAAGAGGCGCCAGTGACTGGAGCTCAAATAACCCGAAATGTCCAGTGGTTCTACTGGGGGTAAAGGAGTAAAAATTTGTTTGTAAAAGCTTATGTTATGAAGTTGCGGTTTTTCATACGAGATTCCAAAGTTCGGACTTTCATTTTACATTCATATCTTCCTTTTTGGCCCCGTGGCGAACACACCTGCTCCTAAATCATTTCCCTCTCCACCTCCCTTAAACTTCTAATTTCTCCGAAGATGTACGTAAATCATTATTTTTCTGATTTTTGCTTCCCCTGCTCCCCTTCTCCTCTGTCTTCTCCAACCTCCTCCCTCTACTTCCTTCGCTCGTCATTTGTCCTTTTCAGCTTCCAAACCAAAAGGTCTCTCTTCTAATTCTTCCCCTGACGTGCTTCAAATCACCGTCTACGCACCTCTCTACTCCAATAACATTTTCACCAATTTTGCCCATTGAAACTGTGTCATTGATGTGCAGGGTCACAATGGCTGCATAGATGTTGGAAAAATATTATCGACGTGCCAATAAATCCAACTCGGTGTGCAATGGTGCCACCTCCACTGTGCTCTTCATCTTATCCTAAAACCAACCATTTGTGTGTTATTCAGGACCCCCAGAAATCCCCTCAGGGGTTTCCACGATCAATTTAACATGCTGAATGGTGGTATGCAGGGGGGGCCTGCTCAGCACTTTCCCCCCTGAGTGTGAAGAGAAAGAGCTATTCCTGTATATTGGTCTACGTGTGTGTGTGTGTGTGTGTGTGTGTGTGTGTGTGTGTGTGTGTGTGTGTGTGTGTGTGTGTGGCCGTGTGTGTGTGGCCGTGTTCGGTGTATAAATATATTCTTACATAATGTAAGAGGCAGTAGTGTGTGTGTTTGTGTGTGTGTGTGTGTGTGTGTGTGTGTGTGTGTGTGTGTGTGTGTGTGTGTGTGTGTGTGTGTGTGTGTGTGTGTGTGTGTGTGTGTCTGAGACAGTGTAAGTATCTGTCAGTGTGTGTAGGTCTGGCCCGCAAGGATCCAGAACGGCTGTTTATGTTATTAATGGAACAGTAATGGAGAGCTGCACTCCACTGTGTGACTGTCACTAAGTCGTGTGCTTGTGTGTGTGTGTGTGTGTGTGTGTGTGTGTGTGTGTGTGTGTGTGTGTGTGTGTGTGTGTATTTCAAAAGCTTGTCTTTCTGAAGATATATATTCTTAACACCTAAAGTGTGAATAGCAAACAATATAGGCATATAGAGACTGTAAAGACATAGATACTTTGGAAATGAACAAACATACACACACATACACACACACACACACACACACACACACATACGCACGCACATACACACATGCTCAAGGAGCAATCAGATTTGTTTGTTGTTGATCTCCACGTCAGGCTATCGTGATGAACACTGATCTCGTTCTCTGTGTTTTATGTTCACAAACGTTCTCTTTGTGTTGCGTCCAACGTTGTTTTCTACCTTGGTCATTAATGTCATTAAAAAAAAATCAGTGTCGCTGTCATGAAGGCATGAATCCAGCCAGATGTTCAAAAAGATCCATGTGCACACAGGTACGCACACACGCACGCACGCACGCACGCACACACACACGCACACACTGGCTCATTACAGACGGCAACTAAAGGTCAGGAATCAGAAATGAGTAAAGGGAATGCGCCATCGTAAAACGAGAGGAAGAGTCTCCACAGATACCATTTCTGGGAAAACAATTTGAGGACAGTTTCTCCTCTATCTTTCAGCAGATGTTTCAAAGTTTCTTTTGCAATATGGACTTTGTCATTCATGTTAAGGACAGGACATTTCAAACACAATCACGGTTCGAATTACGGGGGCGCGGGGGTATTGGGGGAGTCTGACCCCCCTAATTAAGACTTGAACCCCCCAAAAGATGTAAAGACAACAGGTCGCAGACGGTCTAACCCTTTATACAGTATATCCTTTATCCTTCATGCCTGGAAGAATCTCGTCATACGATTTCAGACACCCCTAAAGTGGACCGTACCATTACGCTGAATATGCGTATTGACCTAACGATTGCGGCGGCCCAGCGCACGCGAGGTGAGGAGAGGATAAATAGGAAGGAGAGAGGGGGATGGGAGGAGGAGAGGCGGAGGAGCAGATCGGTGTCGTACGGTGGCGTACTCAAAGTGACGCGCAGTTGCATGGCGTACAGAAATAAAAGCTCCAGGATTTCCGTGGACCCGCTTAAAGATGCGCAAGGATACGGAACAATATAGTTTTGTGACAGAACTTTCACTTGAGTGGTTTGGTTGAGTAAACAGGGCTTAACCGCATGATCCTGCCGGGACATGATCCGGGACCTCTTGGATTGGGTACCGGCACCTCCGCCCAAGCTGCGAGCGCCGCCTAAAATAGCAGCCTTATGGGAGTACTGGCGCATATTTTCTCCGCTGCACGTCCGTGTTCCCCCTTTCTCCAAACAAATCAAATAGAAATATTTTTTTCATTTCTGATTATAATTCTTTATTTCCTTTTCCTAATTAAAAGAAACAAAACAAAACAAAAAAAGCCCCGTGTGTCCCGAGCTTATAAATGTGGGTCCGCCCACCTCCCAAATCCCAATTGAACCCCTGGCAACATCCATGATGAGGCACTTTTTGAGGTTGCTGCACAGAGAGTGAGCGGGCGGAGCTTTTTTCCAATGAAACCCTCATTTCTACAAAGCACTGGACGGTGTCCTGGAAAGGAAAGCTTACTTAAGGCTCTCCAAAACAACTGTTTAGCTTCATAGGGAGACTAATAAATAGGGCGCCCAAATAAACAAAAGAAGTTTATGCTGTCAATTTGATGTTTTCAGAGAGATGCGAAATGTATGTATCACCATATTTAAACAGGTGTGCGTAGACGTAATCATTCACTCGCACACGGTAAAGTTGTATCGTTCTGTGTGTTTTGAAACGCGACCAACTAGTGCATTATTAATACATTGAATACCCCACGTCCCCACACGACTCCGCTTCCACCAAAGCGATTTAAAGATATTATCTTTTGCTGCATAATTACATGATTTAACCATCGGAATTTATATTCGGCAAACCCAAAAAAAACCCAGGGGCAGATAACAGAGATTGGGAGTTGTTCACTTAAAAATTTGCCTTTTTGTGGGAAAGGTTGTGACCTCAGCTGACTGATAGATGGAACGTCAGACAGACAGGGGGAAGGAATGCGGGGAAGGAAGGACGGAAAGGCAGAAAAAGTTAAAAAAAAAGAAAAAAAAGAAAACAGCCGTTTCTTTCACTGCCTCCGTTTTATACGCTTGTTATCTATTCGTTCTATCGACTCGTGTTTTCAATTTTGGGCGCACCTCCCGCAGAGCTTCCCCCGGAAAAACAAAACAAAACGCAGCCTCCGTGAGATCACGGTTTTATTAGCTTCAAGAGTCCGTGTTGCAACACAATGAGAAAGACGGCACACACACACACACGCACGCACGCACGCACATACACACACACACACACACTAACTATAACGCATTAAATAGCTTTAAGGCTCAGAGGTCATCAGATATGAGGAGTCCATCATGATCGTCTCCACCCTCCCTCCATCCTACTGCAGCCTCCCCTCCCCTACTGGGCATGTCCTCCTCTACAGCCCCCTGGAAGCTGTCAGAGAGGTCAAAAACCACCTAAATTCCCCCCGTGGAGACCAACAGAGTTTGACGCTGCACTTATCTGAACAGGCTGCACATGCTCTGCAGTGTCTCACTCACAGACTGTCACAGCGAGGTGTTTTCACGGCGTCCCCCAGCATTCTTCGATTTTTAGACGACTTACCATAACGTTTGAGGTTTGGCAATTCATGCCCGTCCGAACTTGTCCATTGCCCTCGTCTCAGGTTATCTTTTCTATCCTATAATGACCTTTTCTGGCCCACAGTACTTTTTTTTACTTGTTTGCTGTCTGGGCTTCTTCTATTGTGACTATGAGGACAACGGCTCCAGCGGTATCATTACCAGGCGAGGAGGTGGAATTTAGGGTTGGGGTTAGAAATACAAGTACAATATAAAGGCCCTAGTTCCCCAAAAAACCCCAGTGAAAAAAGCTTGAAACACACCCAGGACCCAGGAGTGGAAGTGTGTCCCAGCCAGATCTGCCCGATTTCCGACTTTTGCCAACATACTGTAGATCGGGTCAGTTTAGTTTTGGAACCATGTGTCCAGCACAAAAAAAAATATATATTTTTTTAAATGTATCATGTGATAATGGTTTGGAAATTATTTGGTTAAAATGCGGAACAGGGAGTTGTGAATCCATCATTTTTAACGGGCTTTCAGGGCCGACCAACAATGGGCGGATTACAGATGTGACTCCGAACGCAGCAAGAGGGTTCAAATGTGAAGCAAGGGAATACAATGTGCGATGGATTCATAAGGACATTTGAACTGAATTATACAGTATCCCATTTACAGGCTACACATGGGGGCAAGAACTTAGATTTGGGCGGCTCATCGGTAAACCAACAGAATTTGTATTGGAAGCATCCATGAATCTGTCCCTTGCTGCGTAAGGACACAGAATACTGTGTCGGGCCCTGTGGCAAAACTGTTCTGGGGACATTTCACGGCGTCCCCTGCAACACTTCTCTGTAAGTTCATCACCTCGTTTCGGGGGACGTTTTGTCGTTTTTAATACCTCGCTAAACTGCGCACTAAAAACTGAGTCAACGGGAATATGAAAACCTGTTTTGTGTGTGTGTGTGTGTGTGTGTGTGTGTGTGTGTGTGTGTGTGTGTGTGTGTGTGTGTGTGTGTGTGTGTGTGTGCATGTATGTGTGTGCATGCGTGTGTGTGTGCGAAAACGATTTCTCGGGATGATTTGGATTTTGATCATTCTTGGAGTCGAATTTGTCGTTTCAAGTTAGTTTCTAGTGCCTTCATATTCTCTTCCCTTCTGCTCAGTCTCCCTCCATCTGCATCCTGTCCTCTATAATTTTGGTTTTGGGAGGTCAGATCTTTGAGGACGGAACAAGAAAAACCCCTCATAGCTACAGATAAACAGTTCCAGCCATGACTCCGACCACAGGCTGAGAAAAACACATATAAATATGCCGTGGATATAGCATATCGTGCCATAAATCCAAGCTCACCGTCCTTCAAGATAGTACCAGTGTCAATGGAAAATTACAGCTTCTCCCTGTGGTTTGTACATCCTACCAAAAAAAAAAAACAAAAAAAAAAACCTAGCTTCTGGGAGTTTTGTCCTAAACTCCCAAATTATAGGTTAAGACAGATCGCAGGCTGGAGTGGCGGACTTACAGCGGGTGAGGTTCCTGTCGATTCTGTGGACTTAAACTAATAATATATTAGGCGATATAAAACATCACGGCGTTCACGGGAGCGAGCTTGGCAGCGACCCCGTGGAACATTTTGCGGGCGGTGGAGTGCAACCCAGCCGACCCCTCGCCGGCGACGGGCACGACGGACCGCGCGCAGCCTTTAATTGAATTAGATCCAGAACAAATGGAGCTCCTAATGCAATCCTCCCCCCCCGCCCCAAGCCTCCATGTTTAATTATCAGGGTCGTTTTACGGAATCAGGGATGATCATCTTTTCTAATAACCGCAAATAATTTGGATTCACCGTTCATGGTTATAAAAACGGGCCCCTCCTGATGCGCTTCCTGAGGTTGTCTCCGAACTCCCGTAGGGGAAAAAAAAACGAACGCCGGCTGCAGCGACCCAGCAGGACGTAAATGTTGACTATCCGCAGATGTTATGCAGCCCTTGGTGCTCTTGTAGAAACGTGTTCTCTCAGGCATTACGTCTGGATTCAAGTGAGATAAAACCCACAATAAAACCGTATTGTTAAAATCGGAATGAATCGAACAGCCACATTTTTTAAATAGGAACCAAATGCAGCCTGATTACGAAGGTATGAACGATGGCACTCCGCCTGTCGAGGCAAGATAAAATGTAACTTGTGATACAAAGATCAGATGAGGTGAGAGGTTATATTAATATTATGTTCAATAAGTATATGTAACACATGCTGCTACCCTATAATCTCCAATCGTGTCAGCTAAAAATAGAAAGTTGTTTTCTGGAACTTAAAATTCCAATTCCAGTTTACATGAGCTACAAATTCAAGGTGCCATTTTATGTTGCTTTTATTAGTTGAAACCAGTAATTACTTACAGAGCGTGTGTGTGTGTGTGTGTGTGTGTGTGTGTGTGTGTGTGTGTGTGTTTGTGTGTTTCAAAAGCTCATCTTTATGAATATAAATTCTTAACGCCTAACGTATGAGTAGCAAACACGTACGTATATAGGCATAAACGGTAAGTAGCCAAATGGATGTTTCACAGCTTTTCAATGAAAGCACACACACACACACACACACACACACACACACACACACACACACACACACACACACACACACACACACACACACACACACACACACACACACACACACACACACACAGTGTTTCCAAGGAAGTGGCTGTGGGCCGCATAACCAACATCCAAGGGCCTAAAGGAAGCCTCCTTGGATGGGTGTTACCACTCTGGTCCGAGCTCTTGATGCAACACACACACACGCACGCACGCACGCACGCACGCACGCACGCACGCACGCACAGAAAGTGTGTTCTCCTATGTAAATGAATGGCTTTCCTTCGGGTCTGGAAACCAGATGAAGCAAATTGTTTCCATCCGTTTAGCAGACATACTTTCAACTCTAGAAGTTATATTATACTACACTTACAACTGCGGGGCTGTCCTCTCTTTCTTTCTTTCTTTCTCTTTATTTCCTTGTTTATTTCTTTGTTTGCTGTACTCCTTTCCCCGTCTCACCTCTCCCTCTTTTTCCTCCTCTCGCCGTTCTTCAATCAAGGACGCAGCTCTGAAACTATGAGGAAAAGAGATGAGCACGCAGGCGCTCACACACACACACACACACACACACACACACACACACACACACACACACACACACACACACACACACACACACACACACACACACACACACACACACACACACACACACACACACACACACACACGTCCCTTTCTTCCTTCCATTCTTTTGTCTACTCTCCCTCCCTCTCTCTCCCTCCATACATTCCAGCACTACCAATAAACTGGCAACTTGCCCCTCAAGGACGAGCTATTTGCAGATGTTTCGAGATGATTACCGCTCCTCCGGACCAGACAAAACATGCTCAGAAAGCGTCCTAATAACAGAGGTTTTTCTTTTGGAAGCGCGCCTCGTCGGGTTATTTCGCAATCTCGACCTGTCCATACGTCGCAGTGTAAATCTGAAGATGGGAACATCTGCTCGCATGCCCGCTCGCCGCCAGACCGTGAATTTGCCGGAGCTGTATAAACCACAGAGGTGCGCGGCGCGAGCGGGGCGGCGAGCGTTTCGAGCTTCGTCGTAGACATTGAAACGGCCTGCATTTATAAGAAAATTAAGGACATTTTCATTGAAAATGAATATATGCAACAGACACACGCACACGCACACGCAAACACACATATACCACACACACACACACACACACACACACACACACACACACACACACACACATGCATACATACACACACACACCCACACACACATACACACACATACATACATGCATACATACACACACACACACCACACACACACACACACACATACACACATACACACACGCACACGCACACACGCACACACGCATCGCAGCACCAGAGTTCCCAGGACTCACATTCAATGAACAGCACCTGGTTTGACTTTTGGAGGCAGTTTAATCAAAATGTTTATGTAACTGAAGACGGCCCGCGATGGAATCAACACAACTGGCCCGGACGTCCTTCGCCCGATTGAGTACAGTACGGAGACCCCGTCAAAGGTCGGAGGAGGTGAGTCAAGCCCGAGCGGTTTTAGTTTGTTTGAATTTGCTCCACTTCACCCAAGGCCGTCCTCAAATACCTCCCTGAACTTCCGTGGAGTCCATACCGGCTTCTGAGCTCCAGGGCAACCCCCCGACGCTCACACCAGAGGCGCTTTCATCGCGTCTGTGTGCCCAGTCGCCAAAGAGCTGCCGCTTGTTTGCAAATGATATTTATTTTTTTATTGACAAGGTTATTTTTTATATTTATTTATAAAATATAATATAACATTTTCATATATGCAACATTACTCACTACTCCTGTTCCTCCCTTTCTTTCTCTCCCTTCTGCAGGTGTCCTTAAGAGGCTTCCATTTTTTCTTGCACTCTTCAACTGATCTGTCTCAACGTGGACGAGGTCAAACTTGGACTTTTCACATTTTTGCGTCAGTGCATCATGTCACAAAGCTCACCAGGGATCCCGAAACTTCTTCCACCCGTCGTTTTTATTTTCTTTATTACGTCTAGTTTCAAGTAAATAAACAGAATCACGTGGTACAGCACGGGAAAACCGGCTCCCGCAGTGATAAGCTTCTCCATTTTGGGAAAAAAAAAAAAAAAAAGCCAAAATGAAGGGTTTGTTTCGGTGGTTTCTTTTTGGGTTTTTATAGCAGACAGACCAGCGGAAATGCATTAGCGCTGCTTTGCGTCCAGCTTATTTGAATGAAGTTTAAATCCATTCGGCCTTCATCCATCGCCCTGTCTCCGAGATTGCGTGGCGTCGCCCCTCATCGCTTCTGGTGTCAGCGTACGTT